>NC_054556.1:25008355-25225385 GCF_017654505.1 Polyodon spathula | reverse complement strand
GTTATATAGCATGGTCACGGAGTCCATCGCATCCCTAAGGTAGGGTCACAGGACAGGACAATAATTGTGTAATCCTTAATTAGGATACCAGAAAACTCTTCCTTTAAATAACAAAACTAAAAACCTGCGCTGGAAGGGCATGAGTTGCCCATCTATGCCCTGAGGTTGCCCAGCTGAACTTGTAATTTTTATAACATTTTCACTGAAGAGTTTCTGAAGGTACAACACTGTAGGGCAGCCATCTCGTCCAAACCTGTTCAGGTACATTATGCTTTCTGTATTGGACAGAGGAAGACCCATTTCTAGTTAGACCCATACTTGCCATCCTCCCATGATAGACCAGTGGAAGTGGATTCATACTTGTATGAAGTCCTTTAGCCCAAGATTCCCAGTCCTATAAGCATTCTGATCCGGTCTTTCTCACCGGTAATCCTCGGAGTAAACTAATCGAGACTCCTCCTTCTTCAGCCTGGCAAGCATAGCTCCACCCTCCTGCTGCAGGCCAACCAATCGTGCATCCTGCAGGACTGACATCATCATGGTCTTCTGCTCCTGAATGCACTGCTGGACTTCCTTTTGACAATTAACATTGGAGTCAGTGAGCAAATACAAAGGTTGCATATAGAAGAAAGGTGTTTAAGACAATATATTCCTGGGTATTTATGCAGTGCTTGCACTCAGCAACAACACTAATATCCACAGAATGTGTTAAGAAGTCAGGCATCACGGGGAAGATTGGTTGTCCCTCTGTTTCTTTCATGTGTAAATTGCCTTTAAGCAAACAAAGTCAGATCATTTTGATGTGCGGTGCAGACAGTCACCAGGATTTAACAGAGCACATCCTAATGTGCATAATACAGTGTATGATATCTCTGATGATGCCCGACACCCTGTACAATAGCCGCATACAGTCTTGAGTTATCTAGATCCATATATAGAGTCGACAGTGTGGAAAGAGTTGAGATCCAGAGAAGAGGAATTTGTTTTGTTTTTTCCACCAGAAACACAATGTGATCCTGAATGTATTATTAAAACCCTTTTAGCAATAAGTAATGAAGTCAGAATCCACATACCTGAACAGTGTCAAGGTGTTTGTTGCTCTCAAAGTTCGGATGGCTTTGTGCAGCAAGTTGGAGGCCTCTCGTAGGTCTGAGAAGAAGGGATCCAACTTCTGAAATGCAAACGTGCAGGATACATTAACAGCAGACTCCGTGGTTCAACTGCTGTACATGCAAGAGCTTATGTCATTTAAAGAGCAATTTCCTTACAGATATTGTAAAATGGTCAAGACTGAGGCATCTCCTCCATCATGAGACTATTATTTAATATTGGCGGTGTAAATTGGAATTTAGCAGGGAGGTTGAGCATTAGAAACATCTCGAAACTGACCTACAACCTCTTATTTTTGTTGGTGTCTAGCTTTGACCCAAGTATTCTGTTTGTGCGTCAGGACCCTACGATTCTTAGTTCTCCAACCACCAGACCACACTCTTCTTCCTACCACTTTTTTTTTTCCCCAGCTAACGTCAGCATGTAACATTGTGCAGTTGACGAACTTTCACCTTTTGACCCTCAGTTTTGTGTCCACAGCTTTAATTGTTTTGTTGTTGTGATAACAAGGTAGACAAAGTCAACCAAACAAAAGAAACTATTCTGGCATTCCCTCAAGAACTTCGTTCCATCCGATTTCAAGAAACCATATATCACATAGTGGCTCTAATTGTCATAACCATTGCAAGATTAACAACAATTAAATGTTTGTCTAATTGTTGGTATTACAATAAAATCCCCCAAAAAACAACGTCTCAAGGGTCAGAACCCTGTGTTATAATTTAAAAAAAAAAAACAACAAAAAAACCACTTATGAAACATTTTGTAAAAAGGTTGGGCACATTGTCTCGTTGTTAATGTTTTATGAGCCCTGATCACATGTGTTTGTGTGTTTTAGAAAGGACAAAATGTACGTTAGAGAGGTTATTTGTTTCTTCCAATTGTGAGGGATTTAGGAGATTCAGTCCACTAATCTAAATTCATTACAGTGCAAGACTTCCTAAGAAACAGGCCTTGTTGATTTATGTAGTATCTAAACATGGATACAGATGGGAGATTTTTTTAAGATGACAGTTTGATGAAAAACAACTGCAACTGCAAAAAAGTGTCTAATTTACACAAGGACAGGGACATGGTGCTTTACAGTATGAGTTTAGAGAGCACATTAATTGAGGGCATTTCTTATTTTGTGATGCCTAGTAAAACGATCTGACTTTATCATGAATAAGTATAGCAAGCAAGCGGATTACAAATGTGTACACCAGGAGCACTCAAACACAACCATCATTCTTCCTGCTGTGAAGCTACTGACTACAACAGCACCTATTTCATTTTATTGTATCTGTCTTCATGGAGATTCCAAATAAATGGTTTCCTTATTCTGAAAGAAGTAATGGTCCAGCACTGGGTGGAACTAGACCCCAAATCGCACAGTCCTTATTTAAGACTCCTCTTTACAAAGCATGCCAAACTACCAGGTAAAGTTACACAACCGGATCATTCCATGTTGGCGAAACTTTTTTGATGAGTGATGGATGACATCTGGAATTAGTTTTTTCCTGGTTTGTTTATCTGCTAATGTGACGAAATGGCACCAATTTTTCTTTGTCATTTAACGTTGGATAAAATCCATGATCCGAGGTTTGTGATCGATAAACTGACTGGACCTCTGTAGTGAGCAAAATACATGCTCTTGACATTACAAAGCTAATTATTAACATATTGCTTCAGCCCGTTTGTTAATAAATGTTTGGAATTGGAGCATTCCCTGACTTGACCAGATGAGCTAAACTCTATTCCACTTGCCTACCCACTCAACAGGGATATGCATTGTTACTGGCAATGTACATTGATTACTGGAAGATCATTTTAGTGTTGGTTCTATGAAGTACTACTATGGAATTTCAATATACTTTTTTTTCTAAGCAGTAGTTTTAATTCCCAAATGTTTGTTTGTCTCAGATCTCTAGTTCTTCTTATTTTCTTTAAATGACTGTAAAGTTGACTGTGCATTTCAGTGAAGTTTTACAATACTTTGCTGTTTTGTTTATTCATTCAAAATGGGACTGCCAAATGTCATTGATGTTCCACCCCCAATTTGCAATTTACCCACTTTGGTATTAACAATTTAATAATGACTTTCAGAAAGGAAAACAACCAATTTGCTGATTGTTTGTTTAGACTAGTCGATAAATGTGTGTACAATTGCCAATGGTATGTGAGTTCATATGCTACAATACCACAGATGGTCTGTAGCAAATTAAACAAATTACATGACTGCCTCATAAAGGAGTTTCCCAACTACCACAACCTATATGAGTGCTAACCAGGAATGCTTTTGCAGGGTGTGTTTTTATAATGCCAGTCATCATTTCATTGTTAGTGTGGAAGTCTAATAGCAGAAATGTATTCTGAACACCACCTGTTGTGTTGGAAATTGAGTACTTTTCCTGTGACTTTGATTAGAATTGTATCAGTACCAGTACCAGTATCTGCTAATGGTTCGGACCACAAGGTTGTGTGTGAAATGCAAGGTTCTTGGGTAGTTCCATTTCTGTAATACAACCTGAGAGTTTTTTAAAAACCGGCAGTGGTGACCACTAGTGTACAGCACAACGATCTGCAGTTTTTCCCCCTATGCAAGCAGGGGAAAAGCCATACTGTGTCAAGATTAAGTGTTGATTATGTGTGGAACGTTATTTGTAAAACCTAAGACTTGTCAACTTGAATACATTCATCGGTATTACTGTAAAACTGTTGACCAGAGCTGTTTGATTCTCACAGAAGATTATTATAGTCACACAAGTACGATCAAGAATTTAAATGACAGTGTTCCTTAGAAGGGGAAAAGGTGATCCTCTTACCACCTTCATTAGGAACTGCCTAAGTTTTCCAATAAAAAAGAAAAAACAGATATGCACAACAACCAGCTACCAACTAGGTGTTAAGCCTCTAAGCTGTGGGTTGCCCACTGCAGGAAAGTTGCAAAAGAAATACCACCGGTTAGCCATTAACATTCCACGTTGCTACCCTGAAGAAACCCTAGCAGAAATGTTGGCATACCCTGTACCACACCCTTGCTTAAACATAACATCATTTTGGTGCTCTCAAATTTAGTGCTCATAAAAAAAGTGACGTACCATGGCACTTCTACAGCCTGGCACTGTGCCGAAGCATGTCATGAGCTGAAGTTTATTTTGTAAATTCCATCAGGTTGTCTGATTTTATGAAAAATGATCTGTGTCACTGAGCTTGAGGTAATGCAGCTGGATTAAGTGGCTATGGGTTACTCTTCAAAATGCAGGTGCATTAACAACATGTAGTTACAACTGTACATGTACTTGACACACAATTCTAAGATTGTGCAGGTGGGATGAAAATGTTTCCCATTATGCATTTTTGTAATAAATACATTAATTAAATAATGTAACAACACCTTAAATACATTGTAATTATTGTATCTGTGTGTTTTAAATGTATCCAGTGGTTGTGGTATAAAGATAAGCTATGCAGAAAGCTTCATTATTATCTCTGACCCTAGAGTTTATTAGTATGACTTTGTGACTGGTGAAATCAAGAAAATGAAAAACCAAATCTCCACCAGCCAGTTCTCCTGAGCTACCCTCACATAGACAATCCTCTCACATTAGCTCTTAGTGTTTGGGGTCAATGATGAAAAGAAAAACACATTTCTGAAATGCAGATGTTTATTTGCATTTGATATATTTTTTAAGGCTGTAATATAATGCAATATATATGAATATAAAAATATATGCAAAGTCAGACATTTTGAACCCATTTACTTTTTTTCTGGAGCACCTCAATCAAATGCAAGCTAAGGAATTAATATTACAGTTTTGGGTCAACGATTTGACAACACTTGTGATGGACAAGATTGAGTTTGTTGCAATGATTGTCAGGCCAGGGCTTTGATAGTCATAGTAACAGATTTCCTTTTCATTTTGTTTTATTAGAGGACACTTGGTTACTTGATCGATTTTTTTATATAATAAACATTTAAGACATGCTGAATCTGTACAGACTGTATGTACATTGTAATGTATGGGGAAGTAGAAGATAGGGTAAACAGTTACCCACAGTAACCCTATTATAATTATAAGATAAAGATATGAAGGAATGAAACAGGATCAACCAACGATCATTGGGGTGTAGTTATGCAATATGAAGAACTTGTGAAAGGTGAAAGAAAGGACAGAATGTTCTGTCACACCCTTAGGTCAGAGTCAGATGACTGGGGACAGAGGAAGGGGAGAAGGAGAAGTGCTATGTTTGGTTAACCATAAAATGCTTGCTTAATCTTAAATGGTTTCTGAAATGAACATAACAAATGCAACGGAGGTGATGGGGGGGGGGGGGGGGGGGGGGGGGGGGTGGGGTTAGGTGTGCCAAATCCTGATAGGAGCAAGGGATTAGATGTAGGAACTATATAACCCATGTACATGCTTTCCCCCAGCAGAATACACTAGTTACTGATGAAGTGACTGTTATTCTCCGGAGTACTCTGTATTTTGATGACCACTGCAATAAACCTTACATGCAACAATTGGTGGTGAATGATTGTCTCTGACATCTCTGCACTTTATTTTGCGACCCTACAGATATAATTAAGATAATATAAAATTAATATTAAACCATTATAAAGTGCTTGGCATTTAGCATTTTTCAGGATGAATTTGGAAGAAATTTCTGTGACATTGCTGTGTTAGTTTGTGCTGCCCCTTACCCTCAGGGTACTTGTATAAATGTGTGATGTCCTCTCTGGTGTCTTTGCCCACACGTTTGGTGCTGATGTGCTGGCCCACCTGATCAGTGCAAGTCAACTTCTCCTGGCTGCCGTCTTTGCGCTGAATACAGCTCACCACGTCTGCATTGACCTCCGCAAATACAAAGGGGGCATCGTACTTTAAGGTCAGCTCTCCTTCCTTTATTGCTTTTACTGAGATGGGCCCACAGCAGAGAGACAGACCTAGAGAGAGAGAGAACAGGATTTGCAGTGGCTGATAGACTGTATTGAATGTAACAGTTTACCATTATACAATGTAAAACAAAGACTGTATCAAAGACTTTTTGTATGCTTCTTATATAAAATGTGACATTGGCATACTTTTTTTTTTTTTTACAAATACGTTGCACACAAATGGATCAGGAAATGACCCAGGAGCATAGTTAGGACTGTAGCTTTGATTCTCACTGTATGACCTATGGCCAGCCAGCTATTCAGAAAACCACAGCCTTGTAATTCGAATGATAAAATCTGTCTTGCCTCTTTTTCTGGGACGTTCAGGGAAACTAATCGTGTCCTGATTGGATAAAGTGGAGCTAAAACATTGCCTTCATTTTTCTCCTGGGGGGTCAGGTCACTTGCCTTCCGTCCACCAAACCCTGGTACTGGCTCACTCCGTTAGAGTAGTCATCCCAACTACCAGCCAGCACCCCTTTATCATCATTGCAGTTTATCTGGAAACGAGAAATCACACCTGCATTCCACTGGCTTCCATCTCGCTAGACACAGTAGAAAGTAGCACTGATAGGAACACCTGCCACTTGTACCACGCTGCTTTGGGTCTGTTTTACTGTCTTGTTGTGATGGTACCAGGTCAGTGATCTGTTGGAGAACATCGCGCGTGTTCAATGTGTTACTCCCCATCGCGCGTGTTCAATGTGTTACTCCCCATCGCGCTCACCACCCTGATCACATAGACTGGGTTGTTTCTTTTGGAGCAGTCCTAGTTTGCGTTTTTGAAAATTTTAGGGTTCATGTCCAACAGCTGCAGGCAAGCATCCAGGATGCCAGGCTGAAACTAGACGAGGTGGAAACAGAAGCGCAGATCCCAGTGAACAAAAGTCACAGAAAGACCTAAAATTCACCCTAAAGATGTGTTCTTGGCATGGTCATATTTGAAAACTAGACTGGTTGTTTGATTGTTTTTAAAAGCTTGTCGTGGTTTAATATGAATTGTGGAATGCATCATTTATTGCATGATTTAAAAAAAAAAAAAAAAACACATAAATTGATGGCCACCTTGTGAGTAATACAAACTTTAGTCATGCATTTTATGTTTCAGTAGGCAAGTCAAACACATTCCAGAGCACCAACTAGTATATTTGGCCTAACCACACCTGTTTAAAATCAGAAACCTTTTTTTTTTTGTTAAACCCATGTATTGATTTCTGAGGTTAGAAAGCAAAATAAATTAGTGAGGAAAGGCAGATCTTCTTTTGGGTGATTTAATTATGTTATTATGACTTGAAATTAAGCATTACCAGAATGATCAACAACAAAGCAAGTGAATGGCTTGCCTACACCCTGCTCTCTAACCCAATTACCTGTCCAAAGTTCCAGGCGCAGTGTGTAATGTGTTTCTCAGTTCCGCGGAAGATCAGTCCATCCTGACTCAACACGTATTCTTTGAGCTCTTCCTCGTTCTCCATGTACACGGAATCACCTGTAGATAAAATAAAGCAGAAAGCGAGGTCGTAGACAGCATGTGACGTTTCTGCTGAAAGCTTTGTGCTTGTATTGTGTGTGTATGTACGCCGTGTTGATTAATGTACAGTAATGCTCTACTGGCTGGCCTGCTGAAATCGGCCCTATTGAAACGTCAGATCTTTAACAATACACTGCCCACATATCCAGCCCACCAAATTTCCACTGGCTTCCAGTATAATTCTGAGAGGGTTCTGAGGTGTCAGTGTTAAGTTATCAGAACATTCTTGGCTCAATCCACAGTAATCTTCAGCAGCCGATGGCGCTTCACTTTGTAAATGCTCTACTGCCTGTTAATTCGCTTTTGCCAGCAGCATAAGCTGATACTAAACCTGCTTTCACATTTTAAAATGAACACGCACTGTCTAATTAAAAAAGGCCTAGCCTCTACCAAACTAGAATAGAATGTTACCTGGGCACCAGGGGTTAAAGAGCAGGACGAAGTCTCCGAGCCGGGTGCTGCCAACCTGCTTCATTGTCAGCGAGTAGCGACCAATCCTGGCGTCGGGCGGGGAGTAGATGGTCAGGGACACGGTGTTGCCCAAGTGGGAGGACACCGCCACACTCCACTGGTTCATATTAATCTTGTCCGAGAGGGAGAACTCTGTTTTGGTGCCAGATGACTCACACGGGCAGGGGCCTGCAGAGTAGAGGCAGAAAATAATTAATTACCGTTTCTAACAATATTCCAGTATAAGTAAGAGAACCTGTGAAAATATCTAATCTGTTTGTATATAAGGGAGTCTTTTTTTTAAAACTATAAAAAAAAAAAAAAATTGTGGTTTTGCATATGCATTTCCTTCACTGTTTCCTCAAGGGTCTGGAAACCTGCTGTACAAAATCAAAATATGTAAAATCCATGCTTCACCTTATTCTTTTGAAGCTCTACAGAAAAGAAAAAGCTCCTGGACCCAGTCCATGTGTGTGTGTGTGTGTGTGTATATATATATATATATATATATATATATATATATATATATATATATATATATATATAAAAAAACAGTTTTTAAAGTTTTTTTAGTTCATTCTGACCTTCATGTTCTAGGTTTTAAGAAAAGAAAACTGTGGTAGGTGGAGATATGTTTACAGTTCAAATGCTGCTACAACGTGTACTGCATTTTAAAGAAGCTACATAAAAATGAACAGCTTATTTTTTTTAAAAAAAGGTTTCCTTTTTATTTGAGCTTCCTCAGTACTGTGAAAGGTCACCTGTCTCAGCGACAAAGCTGAAGGTGGATGCGCCAGGCTGGAATTGCCCAGAGCGGAGGTGCAGGGTGATGATGAAAGGCTGGCCCCTCCTCACGACCAGACGATCTGTGCCATTCAGGTATGTTTGATGATTGACGTTGTTGATCTTGCTTTTCAACTCGCACCTCTCAGTGTCCAGAGCTGTAAACCCGAGCAGAAAGAACTATGTCGGTTATCAGAGGAAGTCATTATAGACAGGTTTCTTTTGGCCAGGATTTACCAATAGTTCCTATCTCATCTAAAACACCTTGAGGTGCTTGTAAAGAAATCAACCACAGGAATGCGCAAAGGGATTAGTTAACAGCTGTTCAGCATTACTGTGCTGCTGTTGGGGAAGAAAACAATTCTAAATAATTGTGATGGGAGCCTCTCATCAGGAGGTGCTGTGTGTTCCAGAGAAAGTGCCTCATTACAAAGGCACAGAAGTGGTTTATACTCATAAATAAAACAGTGACCGACGCTCTTCCGTGTCCACTCTGCTCAGTAGTAACGCTATTTTGAATCCTGCCTCCTCAAGCTTTGCATAAATATGCAGTATTATTTTTCAGCGCTGAATGGTCTAGTGGTAGGCAATTACATTTGACCAGCGGGGAGTCGCAGAGCGGGAGACTTGCAACTGCCAGTTTTTTTCTTATTAAAATTGTCATATCACAATGAAGCATTTCAAATAAAAATGTGTGCAACTTTTCAATGGTGTTTTATGTTATTCTGCGTTCCTGTCTATAATATGAGGATTCCAGTACCATAGCGAGGCATAAATGTATCATCACAATCAGCAAGTACTGTACTTTGGAATCGATATTGCAAAACACTTAATTTTCTGCTTACTCGCAAGAAATATATGAAGTTCATATGACAGCCCCCTTTGCAGTAATAATTGAACTGAAGTTCCATTCTCGCTCAAGCCTTTGATACAGCCCTGCCAGGAGGCATCCGCGAGCCAAGTGACACCTGTCCGTGGGCCAGATTTGGCCCCCTGGCCGCCATCTATACCGTTCGAAACACTTGCCTAGAAACCCATATAAGATAAGTTGTACTTTACCTTTCAATAACATATTAATAACACATTAATACCCACTTTTAAAACCTTTATTATATTTTTCTGTTTAACATAAAACTCTGTTCTGTGTTTAATTCATTCAGTTCCACAGGTTCGGCGTGTTTAATGGACTCGTTTGTAAAGATGTGGCGGCTGTCATTACAGATAGCTTTCCTTATTATTTTAAAATGACGCTTTTTAAAATTCAGCAAGTATTTGTCTTTTACAGTACATGCGTTTCCAGACCAAAATATAAACTGCATAATAGCGCAGAATTAATACATTGATATTCCACTGCAAAGTTTACATTGTACTGAAAAAAAATCATAATAGTGTAGAATTAAAACATTGATATTCCGCTGCAGAGTTTACATTGTATTGAAAAAAACCAAACATTTCCTAATAAGAAATAACTGATATACAAACAAGTGTAGTTGACATATTTTTAAACACTTTTCTATAATACCAAACACGCATTATTATATTAAATATAATAACATTATTATTATTATTATTATTACTATTATTATTATTATTTAGAAAATGAGTAAATGAAACCGTGACTACAATAGCTGAGTACCCCATTTAGCCAAATGAACTTCGTTTCTTTTAGTATTTTCTGGTATATGCTATATTGATGGCATCAGCCTTAGTCTGTATTCCTCACCACAATGGACCCCTGCTTCTCCCATAGCAACGCACAGTCCTAGGCTGCATTATAAATGTTTCCATCTTTAAAATTAACATGTATACAACATACTCCTGTTTTTGGACTCATGGGAGTTTAGAAACAACACGCTTCCCACAAGCCTTTGGCTCTTTAAAAATTCTTGAGATATTGCTGTTTTCTGCCTCCTTCAATCGTTGCCAAGGTAATTTTAACTGGCAGATAAGCATATCCATAACGAAACGATCACATCGCGTTTTCTTGTTTTTATTACACTCAAACAAAACATATCTTTTAACCTCGCGTTTGAATTGTATTATTTGTTTATATTATTAAGTGCAAAAGACAGTTTAGTTAACTACATATCAGAGCTGAAAGTCTGCAAATAAACAGTGCCAGCATTATTAAGATGCATGCTGTCCCGCTAAATAAATGTGGATCTAAAGATCGCTATTTATAACTTATTTAAATATTTTCCAGTAGCTGCAAACAGATTATTACTGGGTAACATGCAAAAAGTTTGTATAACTTTAAAATCAGTGTACTATAATTTAAAACTGATTTAATGCAAAAAACAGCAAATCTTTAGTTTACTCACCTGCCATTGTTGGTATCCGAGGGTGATTAATCTGTTTGTGAAGGCTACTGCTTCTGTACCTTGCAGGACAATTTGGTTGCTGCTGTTGGTTCTAGTCATATATATGTCAGTCCATTGAAATCCGCATTAACCAATTCCTTCCAAGAACAGCTGTCCATCTTCCCCACTTCCGTCCCACAGTTTCCACAGTTTCTTCTTTTACAGTTATCTTTTTTGCTAAATGAGAAAAGTTAAAAAAAAAAAAATTCAGGTTTGAAAGTTAAATCTCAGCTACTTCCCGCAACTTGTATATTATCTGCTTTAGGTGTATTGTTCTCATAACAAAAATACAATGCAACTTAAACTAGCATGTGGTTACATTATAGCAGCGATTTGATAATTCTGTGTTTTGGCAGATTTTTGGGGAGCTGTAGGAATAAGTACATAATCAAATGCTTCAAGCATGTAAGTGTTTGTACCGTATTTCCCAATGAAACCGGGGTGTTTTGTAAACAGTTTTTAGTTCATTCTGACCTTCATATTCTAGGTTTTGAGAAGAGAAAACAGTGGTAGGTGGAGATATGCTTACAGTTAAAATGCCGCTGCAACATGTGTACTGCGTTTTAAAAAATGAACAGCTTATTTTTTTTAAAAAAAGGTTTCCTTTTTAACTTGAGCTTCCTCAGTACTGTGAAAGGTTACCTGTCTCAACGACAAAGCTGAAGGTGGACGCGCCAGGCTGGAATGGCCCAGAGCGGAGGTGCAGGGTGATGATGAAAGGCTGGACCTATGTCACGATCAGACGATCTGTGCCATTCAGGCTATTAGATTGACAATTTATTCTGGTATTGTAAGCACCTAACGGATGGTATTTTTTTTTTTTTCTGGTGCTGCACACGTGCCAATGAAAATCAGGTATTCTAAATACACAGTTGTTGTCTAAATATGATTGGAGCCTCTAGCGGTGCAGGGGTTCATGACAAGTGTTCATTTAAATCCAAATGCAGGTGAATGCTCTGGACTAACTAATATACCACAGGGGATGTCAAAGTACTTCATTTATGGTAGAAGGTAATTATTTTATTTAAGTTGTTAAATCTGAGTGTGCGCATCAACTTTGTAAAAAGCTGCTCTTGCCATTTACCCGCCCAAAAGGCTGCAAAACAATGCCCAGGTAGTAGAGATGAAAAGATCACCTGTCATTGTTGTTTTTAGGGGGTGATTAAACTGTTTGTGCTGAACCACAATTTCAATTAAATCTTTAAGAGGCTGGGGTAAAACAAAAACCAGGGCACTCTGAGGCTCTCCAGGACCAGGGTTGGCCGTCCCTGCTCTAGCGAATAAATTAATCAATTGTCACGTTTTTCAAGAATATTTTGTTGGGAAAAGTAAAAAAAAAGAAACCTGTTTTGAAAGTTTTCAATCTGAGCTACTACCCACATTTTATACATTATTTCTAGGAGTATTATTCTAGTGCTTTTCCTCCAGGCCTTTCTCATACATCTGTAAGCAGCAAGCAACCCCAAACGTAGTGTGTCATCGGGGTCGAGCTGGTAACTTAAGGTTTAAGGGGTCATTATCATTTTGGACAATTAGATGCTTTTATACAGTTACTTTTATCTGCCTATTTGCTGTTTGTAAAACACATATAGTTGGTTGTTTTCAACAAAGAAGTGAATTTGGCTGTGGCTACGAGCAGCACTTTGCTGCAAAATCATCACAAGTTGTGGTTTGGCAAAGATGTACTTTTGGAAATGCATTAAGAAAATGGCCCAGGCAATGTTAGTAAAGGAGCCCCAGAAGAGTTGTAAGTGATTTGAACGTACTTATTATATCCACAGCATATATAAAAAACGATTACTGAGAAGTTCCTATGAAATAACCGCTAGAAAGAAGTAGAGGTGATTAGCCACTCCCCCATTATTGTTGCGACAGTGGTGATCTGGGGACAATGATACATGGCAGTGAGGTTTTTATTTATTTATTTATTTTTTAAACTTTACCCCTTGTGTCTGAAGGTTTCAGCTCAAGTACCATTTTACAATTTTCGCTGTACAAAATAGTACCACAGTTGTAATAAATGGCTGAATATTTCTGTTCCCCTTGTTTATTTAATATATAATTTGTCACAACTGTTTTGGACTGACAAACTGTTGGTTTAGGACAGTATAAAAAAAAAAAATATTAAAAAAAAAAACACACCACAAGTCAAGATCATTATTTTGTTTTACTTTTTCATTTTTATTTTGCATTTCAAGCATTTGCATAAACCCATTTTTTTATTCCGAGGGGAAAACCGAACCAGAAGCAGCCCGATCTCTACACAACAAGCAAGAAAGCAATTTCAATAAATATGGGTCTGAGAAATGACATGAGGACAACATACAACTCCACCACTCAGAGGAAGGGACCCAATCAGAACAATAGGTACCACATACATGTAATACAACCTTTAGGATCATTGAACCTGAACATACATTGAATCATACAGAGAAAATACAGGCACATCTAAATGAGGAACTGTAGCATTTCAGACCATTAGCCAACTGTGATAGAACCCCGATATTGTGAAGACAGTGTCTTCTTTACTCAGTGTTCTGTAGTTTTCAGAGCGCAGTTTATCACAGTCTGGTTCTATAGTAGCACTGTAGTCCTTTCCAGTGCAATCCCAAATGATGCATATAAAATCTGCATTCTTTGCTAATGCACACAAAAAGGAGTTGCTTAAAGAAAAGGCTGCCATCATTGTCTGCGTGTCGCCCCTTTACAGTACATTAGTCTGTAATCAAATTTATTTAAAAAACGTTATATCGGTGATTTATATAAAACAAAAATTGGGCCCAGAAGAACTTTGTTACCCGATTGACCATTTGAGAAAAGAGGAAAAAAATTAACAAGACATTTACAGTGTGGTGACATTGCTGAAGACCTTGTTGTTTTTTCTTCCTTTTCCTTAGCCATTCACTTGCTGCAATACTGTCAGAAATAATATTAAAAAAATAAATAAACTGTACGTACTAGCACTGCCAAAAGTGGCTATATTTTAAACATATTTTTCTATAGCTTCCATGTATGTTAGAAAGTTCTTAGACCTGCTGATCAGCAATTTGCTATAAAGTTTTGGGTTTTTTTTTTCAGATTGCGTTAGGTGTTCATGTTGGTTCTATTTAAAAACACATAGAATGTCACTATAGACAATAATACAGCTTTTTTTTTATTGAACATCCCTCAAGTAATCACATTAGCTTTGAATAACCAGGGGGAAAAAAAGCACCCCCAAGAGTTAAGAAGGGCATCGATTGGTAATTCCTTTCACCTATGTTGTAATAGTGGTCAATTTCAGTAGATCCCTTCAATGGAAGAGAAGTATTATAAAAAAAGAGAGAGATTTTGAAAAATGTTTTAGTTTCAAATGCTGTTTTAATTGTTTCAGTTCATGTGTGTTATTTATTTATTTTTTTTTACATTTTGTATTTTCTGGTTGATTTTCAAGAACAGCAGTGTTTGTAATCAATATAAAATGAGTGGGTTTGGATTTAATAAAAACATGCATCAATAGAATCTGCCTTAAATAGCAATTGATCCACTAAAAACTTTAATGTATTTCTGTTTTAAAAAAAGAAACAAAAAAAGAAACAAAAACGCACTAGCCCATTTTATTTTTACATTTTTTTAAAACTTTTTTTTAAATCAAAAAGCAGGGTTTTCTGAGTCTTGGATATTTGATAAAAGTACAAATGTAATGATAAAAAAAGAAAAAAATAACTTCAGAAATTGTACTGTAAACAGAAATTCTGTTTCAAAAATACACAATAGGGAAAAACACTGGCCAGGATTCTCACTATGCCCAAGCTCTGATCACTAACCTGCAAACTGTTAGGGATCAGACCAAAAAAAACTAACAGAAACCTAGAATCCATTACTAAGAAATACTATGCAAAAAAACCCACAGCTCTTTTGAAATGATTGACCACAAGTTTAGACAAAGTGGAATTTGTTACACAAACAGTGGCTCAAAGATGTGTAAGATTGGGTTTGCCCACAGTAAGAGGGTTCATGTCGGTATACTGTTTATCCACTGTAACCAAGTGCTTACTCTAAAACTTGATTATAGTGGCATCTCACAAAATACTGAAAAACATAGTACTGGTTCCTAATTCTAATAGTTAAAATGTATGCAAATACACCAAACTCTCTCTATATACAAAGAAATGCTGTTAAAGATGTGAAAGCCATTATTTATTTTTACCATGCAACAGCTACACTTTTCCAAAAGGAAATCCATGTTCCATGATAAATTTGAATGTAAGAGTAGAGTCCAGATGAAGCATTCATTTAAGAATATCATAATACCCGACTGAAGAATGCATTTCACTTTTTTTTGTTTGTTTTATTCCACATTGTAAAGTTGAGTAAGCTTTGCACTGGAGCCTTTAAGCACTAGCATGGTTTAATCTGACTGTGGAATAAGCAGACAGCAGCTCAGGATTTAGCTGCTCTGCTCACTCACCCATCCTTCAGGTACAGTAAATGTCTTCTGGAGGGAAAGCAAGTTTCCATACCTGCTATTGATGGGCTAAAGACATTGACCCCAACGCCCTCCAGATAATTCCAAACAAGCGCCACGGACATGAAAACAAATGCAGCATACATTACAGTGAGACAGTACAGGAACTCTCTTGTAGATACGTGTGTACGGTATACAGTACGTGACTATGTCAGGGTACTGCAGAAATGTAGCCTCCTGTTTTCTGTGTCTTCCACCTCCAGATTCTTCATCCAGCATTGCTGTCTGCAGTTCTGCCCTAGAATTAGAATGGCAAACTGTTAGGAAGCACAGCGAGCAAGATTAAGCTACAAAAAATAAATTAAATTAAAAACCAGCCAGGACCATGGGACACGCTTATATCAACTAATCCCAAGGAGAAATGATGCAAGTTGAAATGAACCTACTGGGTGTAGAAAACAGGTGGTTTTTAAAAGCTTAATTTAACAGAATTGTTTTTAGGTTTCCAGGTATTATAATATCAATTTATTATCAATTTATTATCAAGAAATTAAGAGAAGCTGCTGCAAAACAGCGTTTGGTATTATTGACTAAAACAGGGTGATATGTAAACAAACTACACCTGTCTCTCTAAACTACATTTACTACACTAACTTGGCATATTTATTGGCATGTACAACCAGCTCTGAATGTGGTCTTCCACAGTCTCGGATTCAATACCTCACACTGCTCCCATCACACCTCTGTGGAGTGGCCACTTAGAGCACCGTCAGGCTTATTCTGCAATGAAAATTAAAGCACACCGTTGCAAAGGTTAGCAGACAGCAGTAATGCACCAAGGTTTCCCGAGGCTTCACGCTGGCAATGCATAACGGAGATGATTTTCTAGTACACTAGATTCTCTTTAATCCAAAACATTTGGGACAGAACCCTCTTCATATTAGCGATTTGTCTGCATTGCTGATTGTAATCTGTACCACACTAAAATGCCTGCTAAAGGCTTTCTAGAGCAGCTGTATGCATGCATTTCTTATGAGAAGGCGGCATTCAACATTTACTAAGTGTGTGAGAACATAGACACTGAATTTTCACCTACACAGTACAGTTGAAAACGTTTTGTGTAATTGTTTATTGTTTCAGTGCAAAATCCAGAGACAGGCAAATGTTTTTTTTTTTTAATTTTTTTTTTTTTTTTTACAAAAGCAAATAAGTATGGGTTAGGCAAACATAGCCGAAATTAAAGAGGTAACGAAGTGGATTTTATATACCACCACAAGGACATTCAGAACTGAATGTTGAGATTGCACCTTCTACTTAGATCCAATTTCCATTCCCTTTAGCTTGGTGACATTTTGGATGCAAAAAGCAGGAGAGAGAGAGAGAGAAATGTCTTTGCTTTTTACAATCCAATATTACGCTTTTAAGTTCTAGGCACAAAAGTGTATGACTCTTTCGTTAAAGAGGAGGAGGCATCTGACAGATGATCAAGCCATTTAAATTCTGCATGCCAGAAATCGACTGGGCTCTAGCCAAGTGGAAGTTGGGTCTGTCATTTAAAACAGATGTGCATTCTCTTTGCTGGTACAGGAATCGGCAGCTAGGTTTTCAATCAGTATCTTTAAATGTCCTCTGCAGTCTAACATTAGAACTGATCAGAGGTCCGAATTTCAAGGATTTGTAAAATTTCAACCCTGAGCTTTTCTGGTATTCATCATCTTTCAAAAAAGATGCAAATTACTATTTGCGTCAAGACATTTTTTTTTTCCTTACATGCTATTGAAATGGTCGCCAAATTCAACAGGAGAAGTGAACATTCAGAGCGATGGATGCATGGAATATTTGGATACAAGTAATGCTGCTGCTGTTATCGTTGCTGCAGTAGCTCACCGTCCCAGCGTGCTGTGCCGCTGTCTTTGCCTCTGGACTTGTGGCGGAGAAGGACCTGGGTTTGTAGTACAGGGGAGGGGCTCGTCTTATTAAGTCATGCTGGGGCTCGGGTGAGGAGCTTGGTTTGGAGCACAGGGAGGAGACGGAGGAGGTCTCTTCGGCCTCTCCTCCAACCACAGAGAGGCAGCTGTTATCCGAGCTGCTGAAGCCACTGATGCTCTCGCCAGAGGACTCTGAGCTGTCCACTGCGAACCAAAAGAGAAGGGTCACAGTAGAAGAGACTGGAGTTTATGAGGGTTTGGATTTCTGCTTTAGCCTTGTGACCACCACAATAAACAGTGGGCCCTATTCAGAGAACTTTAAGGGCTTTTTTTTTTTTTTTTTTTTTTTAAAGAAACTTATTTTAGAAATTTTAAACATTAGATTAAACAAAGCTTGAGAATATGTTTAAACATTGAGAATAAACACTAATAAACCCAAAGAACTAGAAACTAAATTTAATTAATCAACAATGACTTTTAGTCCTGAACTAGACTACAAGCTGTTTCCTCAAGTGAGCCTAGCTTAACGTGACAGATTATAAGTAACACCGGCACAGAACCGTGGTAAGGGCAGGTACAGGTACAGGCAGGGAGCATTCTTACACAGGAGATGGAGGGGCTCAGCTTCATTGTCCAGCTCATCCTCCTCCAATCCGCCCAGCGCTCTGTAGAAGCCCCGGCTAGCCTCGCCTTGCCGGGATTGGCTGTAGTGATAACCGTGGGGGGGGAGGGACCCCCGCCCTGAGGAGGACGAGGAGTGGCTGCCAGAAGATGACACGCTGCTTCCTGAGCCAATTGAGTTTGGTCTCTGAGATAGAAGGTGTTCGTAGGAGGCGGGGAGAATTGCAGGAGGCAGTGTTTTACATTCTGGAAAGAAAAGTACAATGAGAACGCCGTCAAAATAGCTTTGTTTCAGCACCGCCCAATTCCTTTAAACAGTGTAAACAATGTGACACTTACAAAACAGATGGGTTTATAATTATCTGACGTTCATTATGGAATTTGCACGTAGGCGAATTTAATTGCAAATGTTTCTTTAACCCGTTCAGAGTTATCAGTTGAATCAAACTCAACTAAAAGATCAAAAGATATTACAGGGCATGAGCAGTTGTGTGATTACAATTCTATTAACTAGGTAATTACCAGTGATTCCTGCTGTAACACAGCAACTACTGTGCAATTACATTGAAGTAGCCTTGAACATCATTTTGTTGCTTAAATAACAGCATGGAGCAGGCCATTTTCATGTAATTACACACTTGGTATCATGCAAGTAAAAAATTACACGATCATGTCCCGTCATCTAAAATGCACCCTCTAGTGAGGTACAGACAATGTACTATCATTTACTTTAGCACTTGCTTTTCATTGGAATAACTAGGGTAGTCATCCAGGCCAGTGGGTGGCGCTGTACCTTTTCCTGCTGGGATGCAGTTGATAGCCCTGTCACTGATGGCCGCCTCGCTGTGTTCGATGTCTATAAAGGGTTTGCTGCCGATTCCCATGAACACCCTCTCCTGCATCCGGATTTCTGTAGGAGAAAGGAGGACAGGAAGCGATAACAGAATAAAACTCCAGTCTGCATTGCTAAAGGTTAACCTTTACAATCAGCTTTCATAGTGCAAACTGTGCTTACTCGGCACTGTTTACAGGGCAGAGAGGCTTGGCATTCTTGGCATATTTTATTTGATAACTACATGGCATTAATAGCATAATACTTATGTGAATTTTGTCAAACATTAAAATGATCTAGAAAGTAGTGTTAAATAAAATGTTATAACATACGGAAAAGATTTTTTAAATCTAACCCAGATGTGTTATTTAAATTGAAACCAGATTGTAATGAACAGTTCATTATTTTAGGACAGGCTTTATGTGCTATTTCATGGCAGATCTAGGCTAGAGCACTCGCCTCTTTTGCGGAGGGCTTGTTCCTACAGGATCCTCTCCAGATCCTTGGTCCAGGCGTCCTTCACCTCAGCTGAGGCTGCCTGGAAGGTGTAGGTGTCCTGGGATTTCCTCCGCCTGAACCAGATCTCGAAGCACAGCCCACTGTCTCCAGCGTTGTGGGTCATCCCGATATCAGAGGTCTGGAAATAAAACAATTCATTACTTTGATTACCGTAAATTATCAATAATAAATCTGCACCAGCATATACCATGCAAGCCCTTATCTATACATGGATACATATGGAAATGGAAACACACAGAGAAATGTAATCTACCCACAGGAAATTGAATTGGATATGCTTACCACATTTCAGTCATATTTTCAACTTACATTTTTATACGGGAGTTTGTATTTTATAAAACTTTACTGGCTCAAACAGATATTCAAAAGGAGTCTTATTTCCAGAAAAGCGACAGCAATGCCTTGAGACTGTCCACTGCTGGTACGATCAATGATTACTCTATATACCGTGTGTTACAATGCAAGATATCATTCAGTTGTACCTTGAAGGACTGTTTGTAGAGGTATATGTCGTTTCCCACTTCTGTCTTTTTGGTTTTGCTGAAGAGGATCAGATCCTGGAACAGGAAGATGTGACGGAAACACTTCCTCTTCCTGTAGGACACAAGGAATTCGTCCTGTCGGATGAGCTGGCCCTGCTCCTTCATGTTCACCTGCGGAGAGATACAGGGCAATGTTCAATACAGCAGAGGGATCCCACAAACACACCTCTACCGTTTTGTAGAAACATTCAAATCTAATGAAAAAAGAAGTAGACAAATGTTTCGGCTAGTGCCTTTTAATCAGTGCAACTGGAATCTTCTATTAGAAATTCCAAAATATCTAAAATAGAGAGCTAGTCCCAGTCAAGGATGACCTTTACCAAACTGAATGACCAGACAGTTAGTGGTTAATAGATGGTGTGGGCAATGCTGCACAGAGAAAAGGTGGGGAAGCAAGCAGTATGGTTCTAATCAACTGGTATATGTGGTTCCCCCTTAGCGAGCTAGTATTACTACTGAGCCAGTTACAAGGAGCAGCTGTCTGATAACAATAACTCAAATTAGGAACAGGCATGTGGAAAAATGGCTCCAGATGTTGATCCATGTCTGCCAATACTTTTCTCTACTGATGGCTGAAGTGTGACAAGCTTCCTCGTGAAGGCTGAGGAAAGTTTCTGTGGACAATTCTGGTCTTTAAATGGCATTGCCCGAGAAAGGGCCCTGGCTCAAAAGGACAGCCCCCTCCTATGTAATCCAGTACTTCATATATCCTGCAGTTCTGGAGTTGGTTACAGGCGACTGTTCTTACGTCATAGTCGTGGATGTCGTCCATGGCGAGCAGGTCGTTGCCATGGCGCAGCTGGAAGCGGACGATCTCGAGGGCGGCCTGCAGCTCGGCTCTCTCCCGGCCCCGTCCCGGCCCGCACTCCTTCACCATGTCCTGAAGCAGCAGGTTGTATTTACTGATTCTCTGCACTGGCTTCAGCAGGTATGATGACAGGTCCATCTTATCTCCCAGCTCCAGCTGCTTGTTCTGCACTCAGTAAAGGAGAAAGACAAGCACACCACAGGTCACACACACACGCACTTCAGTTTAAATGGCAAAAAGAGTTCTAAAGTTTGTGTCTTGCATGAAAATTATTTAAACAAAACTTTCTAAATGGTATTCCCGAGACGGGACAGTTATTTTTTCCAGTATTGCGCATACAGTGTTGATAGAATTGAGACAGGTTTGATTGTATGTCACTATTCCAAATGTGTTTGTTCATATCTGCTTATATGCCAGCTGAACTTAGTCTATCTTTATGTAAATACAAAATAATAAAGTATTCTGAATAATGATTGTGTGTGTGTCTGTAAACAGTGCCCTGCACAAGCTACAAGCTAGAGTAAGGCAGTCATATTACTACAGTAGGTAGACAAACAAATATCTCCACCTTATAATTCTGATTACCTTAAAGAAGTCATGAGCATAGTTTATCAGCAGGGCATCAGACTGGGGTTTGTTTTTGCTGTACAAAGCATAAAGACCAAAGCTTTCTTTCTGAAAAGTAAAAGAAAATGCAATGTGAAAAAACAGTTGAATAATGTTTCAGCTGTGCCACCGGTAGAACACGGAATTGAACCAGTAACACAACTGTAAAACCTGGTAGGACTACAGCAAGTGAGGGGAATAAGACCTCTACGAGAGCGAACTCCATCGTGTGCATCGCTTACATGTCGGAGAAAGCATCGGCCCACGCGCAGAGGCTCTTTGAGGCTGCCCTCCAGCTCCTTGAGGAAGAAGTGCCGGTGGAAGTCGTACAGCTTCTCCAGGTTGCCGAAGATAAGTCCTCGCTGGCCCCGCAGGTCCTGCGGCAGGTCCAGGCGCTCCATCTCCGGGAAGTAGTGCGTGATGATGTACCCCAGCGAGCGCACATAGTCTCTCTCTGTCAGCAGCAGCTCCTCCATGATGCACTGCAGCTTCCTGCAAACGCACAGAGGGAGCACCAATCAGCCACCGTGGACTAGCCGTTAGGAGACAAGGAACACAAGCCAGGGGTTCCCGAATTGAAATCCCAGCTCAGTCACTGATTCACAGAGCAATCTATGAATTACAGCATTATGATGTCATTTTTAAATTTAAAAGTCTGAGGTTGTGGCTAGACAAAAACAACCAGGCGTTGGATATAAAGTGTGTTTTATGGTTTCTAATGGCTAGCTCCACCAAATGGGAAGCATAGCATTTGAAACCTTTGGATTAATGTCACAGTGACTAAAAGTGAATTCCTGGATCTCAAAGCACGGTGGAGAACTTGTGAAGATTGCAAATCCTGGAAAATGCAATGCCCAGGGCCATCATTAACCCCAGAGGCAGGTCTCGGACCAGTGTTTCTTGGTCTGCTGTGGGACCGACACACTGGCAAGATAATTTGACAGCACAAGGTTTGTTGCTGGTATCTACTAAACAAGCCATTCTGTGACTGCCACCCCCCTTTCCGGCACCACTGCTCCTGCGCAATGCAGAAGAAAATCCCAGTGAGGAGCCATACCACCCAAATGAGTACAACAATAGGGAGGCAATTACTGCGAGGCGTACCTGTGAAGCTTCCTTGCAGGCTTTGTAAAAAAAAAAACAGACGAAGAGATTATGAGTTTGAAACACAGGCACACATCTTGTGAAAATGAATACATCAGCATTAAAAACTGTGGTGAATATAAAGAACATAGTTGAAAATTGCTGTACTCGGGTATTTCACTTAATCAGATTTCTTGAAAATCTAGTCAAAATATAAGATCTTTTTGCTAATGCCACCATACAGGGTTGTTCAATACATTCACCATAAGCATGTACAAATTTAATCCACAGATTCCAATCATGGCTATGGTAAAGCAAGCAATATAGTGATGGGGAATGACTTTCAATTGCAAGATGGTTAATTACTTTGTGCCACTGCCGAATGGCACAGAGTTATTTATAAATGCTCTTTAACTTTGGTGCTCATAGTAAGGATACTAACCAAAAGTTCCCGGAGTTCTTCCCTGGTTCTTCACTGGGCCCTGGATCCCCTGCTGTTCCCAGTGCCTGGGCAATCCTGGGACTGGCAGCTGGCATTGAGGACACTCTGGTCAGGTCATCGGTGCAGTCGCCCATGGGCCTGGAACACGAGTCTTCAGAGCAGAAGCTGCCGTGTCGAGATATCTGGAACTGCTGAGCAGCATCCAGGATCTTCTTCGAGGGATGACCTCGTATTCGAGAGGAAGGAGAGGCCAGGGGGTCCGAATGGGAGGACAGGGAGCAAGACGCGCGGGACTCCTCACTGAGGGACCTACCCAGATCCTGCTGCCATGAAAACCACTCGCAGGTCGGGGAGGACACACGTGCGAAATCTAGGCCTTTGCTGGCTTCCCCGGAGCTCTTTGGAGTTGCCACTTCTTCGGCCTTGCTGGATGCTTGGTGGGCAGCCTCTTTTTTCAGGTTAGGACCCTTTGAGTCTTTGCTGTCTGGCTTGAATTTTAACTTGAAGCAAGTTACATTTGTGTAATCATTTTCACTGTGATGATATTTTCTTCTTTCAGGCAGAGATTTGGGAGTTTTGACTGGGTGCTGGTGTTGTACAGGTCTTAAATTCTCAGGGTCTTCACTGGTAGTGGGTGCTAATAGTGCCGGGCCTGCGGGCACTGTCCTCTTAGCCTCGGGTGAAGCTACCGTAGGCTGCTGGGCCTCCTGTATATCCTGCAGCCTTTCCTCAAGTTGCTGCCTGACTTCCTGGCACTTGAGCCAGGCAACATTCCAAATCCGCATCCCCCTGGAACCTTTAAGGCTGTAAGCGTGAACCTTCACTTGCTGGAACTCCTCTGCTGAGAAGGCAGTGAAGTCCAGGCGGTATTTTTCAAGGGTCTTTAAGCTTTCTAGGTTGGTTGCTGAGCTGTTGCATGGATTGACTTTTTCCAGACACTGTCTACAGTCTTTGACAAGCTGTGTAGCCTGGAAAAATAAAAAGGACGACAAGTATACCAATCAGTTTTAAGTTTTTATTTAGATTTTTTTTATTAAACATCCGCTGCAACATAAAAACACTCCAAAACATCCATAAGGAATTGGCAACACAACTTTCACTCTGGTTTTTAGCAATTCAGTCTTCAAAAAAAAAAAATTCAAGTCTTCAAAAAAAAATAAAAAATACGAACTCTGGTTTTTAAAAGCTGTTCTGTCGAATTCACCCACCTTCTCACAGAAGCGGTACAGGTTCACCATGGTCTCAAGCTGAGCCCGGCATTCCTCTGCCCTCGTCAAAAAGTCTGCCAGTTGTGATTTGAAGGTGTACACCATCACCGTGAAGACTTCGGCCTCGGGATAGGAAGAGCGCTGAACTTTCTCTGCCTCGGTCACCAGTGCCATAGCCTTGTGTTGCTGCTCCTTAAAAATATCAAAACGGGTCAGCATTAAACATCAATATGCACCGTCTCTCTTGGTAGCTCAGTGGCACTTCAGCCTTTTTTGAAAGTTTACCACCACAGACTAAGTCCATATGCAAATCAATCGAAGTCTATATCAAAACAACCATCTCTACCCAGCCAGCAGTGGCTTGAGTCTATGGCTGGAGTGAGTACAGGCAGCATCTTGTACGTATATTGCCATAAGAAACACAGGGCCACTGCTGATTCAGACTCCAGTCACAAGGGCCCCTCACAACTTACTGTGGCCTGGTCGAGGAACTGGTTAAAGTGGTGCAGGGTCTGCTCCACTCTCTCCAGGGAATCCTCCACCGAATCGGCCTCCAGCAACCGCTTCTCCCCCTCCGCATCGAACCACTCTCTGATCTGCAGGCAAGAAAACATTGACAGCAGATCAGTCAGTCAATCCGCAATGCTAATGTAAAAATATCAAACTATGACCTGAAAATAAAATACATGTGTGTTTGATTCAATAATAAAACTCCTGACTAATACAAAGGCATCATTTGAGAGAAGAAAAAAAAAAAGTGCGTACAACGTCTTGCCGTTGGTAACAGAACAGGCGTTACCTTTTTAAATCTTCCCTCCAGCTCCCGGAGTTTGAGCAGAAAGTCGAGGTGCTGCAGGCCCTTGTTGGATTTCATCACCAGCATGTGAACCCTCTCCTCCAACTGGTTATATAGCATGGTCACGGAGTCCATCGCATCCCTAAGGTAGGGTCACAGGACAGGACAATAATTGTGTAATCCTTAATTAGGATACCAGAAAACTCTTCCTTTAAATAACAAAACTAAAAACCTGCGCTGGAAGGGCATGAGTTGCCCATCTATGCCCTGAGGTTGCCCAGCTGAACTTGTAATTTTTATAACATTTTCACTGAAGAGTTTCTGAAGGTACAACACTGTAGGGCAGCCATCTCGTCCAAACCTGTTCAGGTACATTATGCTTTCTGTATTGGACAGAGGAAGACCCATTTCTAGTTAGACCCATACTTGCCATCCTCCCATGATAGACCAGTGGAAGTGGATTCATACTTGTATGAAGTCCTTTAGCCCAAGATTCCCAGTCCTATAAGCATTCTGATCCGGTCTTTCTCACCGGTAATCCTCGGAGTAAACTAATCGAGACTCCTCCTTCTTCAGCCTGGCAAGCATAGCTCCACCCTCCCGCTGCAGGCCAACCAATCGTGCATCCTGCAGGACTGACATCATCATGGTCTTCTGCTCCTGAATGCACTGCTGGACTTCCTTTTGACAATTAACATTGGAGTCAGTGAGCAAATACAAAGGTTGCATATAGAAGAAAGGTGTTTAAGACAATATATTCCTGGGTATTTATGCAGTGCTTGCACTCAGCAACAACACTAATATCCACAGAATGTGTTAAGAAGTCAGGCATCACGGGGAAGATTGGTTGTCCCTCTGTTTCTTTCATGTGTAAATTGCCTTTAAGCAAACAAAGTCAGATCATTTTGATGTGCGGTGCAGACAGTCACCAGGATTTAACAGAGCACATCCTAATGTGCATAATACAGTGTATGATATCTCTGATGATGCCCGACACCCTGTACAATAGCCGCATACAGTCTTGAGTTATCTAGATCCATATATAGAGTCGACAGTGTGGAAAGAGTTGAGATCCAGAGAAAAATCAAAAAGAGGAATTTGTTTTGTTTTTTCCACCCGAGACACAATGTGATCCCGAATGTATTATTAAAACCCTTTTAGCAATAAGTAATGAACCCAGAATCCACATACCTGAACAGTATCAAGGTGTTTGTTGCTCTCAAACATTCGGATAGCTTTGTGCAGCAAGCTGGAGGCCTCTCGTAGGTCTGAGAAGAAGGGATCCAACTTCTGAAATGCAAACGTGCAGGATACATTAACAGCAGACTCCGTGGTTCAACTGCTGTACATGCAAGAGCTTATGTCATTTAAAGAGCAATTTCCTTACAGATATTGTAAAATGGTCAAGACTGAGGCATCTCCTCCATCATGAGACTATTATTTAATATTGGCGGTGTAAATTGGAATTTAGCAGGGAGATTTTCCGATTATCTCCAAATTAAAAAGGGAGAAAAGGTTCTATTTTTTGTGACTCCACTGGGCCCTTTTAGTTATCCTAATAATGATTGCTGCATAGTATTTGGTAAAAGGCATTATCAGAATCTTTATTAAAAGATCCTACCAACTTTCTCTCCAGCCTAGCTTCCTCCAGCCCCCCACCAATGCTCCCAACCCTGCCCTCCAGTGGTGAGTAGTCTGCGCCATCCCAGTGAACCTCTGAAGGGATACAGACCTGTGGGAGCAGAAGCCAGTCACTGTGGCTGTATGGAAGAGACCCATCCAGTTCTGCTGTCAGCTGGCTACCATCAATAAACTTGTGTAGAGCCTTCAGCGAGGTCAGTACCTCCACCTGATAGAAGTGCACAGAAGACATAACTGAGGAGTCTGCTACGATATTAGAAAACAGCATGGACGGTTACAGCACTGAGATCAGTCTGCTTACATGAATTAAACAGCCGACACCATGTGCATTTTGTCTAAGCGTTCATCCAGAGAGTGATAGATCTCTCTCTCCCTCTCTCTATATAGATATAATTATATATATATATATATATATATATATATATATATATATATATATACACACATATACACACACACACACACACACACACATACATACATACATACATACATACACACACACACACACAAGTTAAAATACTAAATTTGTGGTATTTTAAAAACTTTGCAAAAGCTTTGAAAATCTAACTTTCCAGTTGTGCATGTACTCACGTGGAGGCCCAGCTGTCTCTCCAGTCGAGTGCCGCTGTCCTTGTCCACCAGCACCAGGACACAGTGAAGCATGCGAGGGACCTGCTCCTGTGATGACAGGACAATACAGTACTTAACATGCAGTCCACATACTTACATGTTCTTGTCACACAACTAATGTATCTACTGTTTATTCAGCTCATTTCTTTTGCATGCCCACAACTGAAGATTCAGAATTGGCTGAAACTGGATAAAAGCTCAACAGCTGCTTTTTTTTCTAGTACCAATTTATGATAAACAATTAAAGAAATTCATGAATATTACAATAGACTAAAAGTGTTAAAGTGCTACCAATCTTCTTTATATACCCTTCCGTCACCAATGTGCTTCAATACTGCCCCCGTGTGGGCAGAAAGGGTACTTCACTAATTTTATTTAGCCCTGTTGTTTTAGAGTCTGATAACAACAGCGTTAGCCCTGTTTGAATGGCATGCATACAGTTCCCAGTGGCTCCATGTTCCTGGGTCTGGTTTGAAGGGGGTAAGCCCTGCATACCTGTGCCATTAACAAGGCTTTATACAGGGTTGGAGGAGGGGGCTGCTTCCTTGCATCTACAACAATAGTCATTCCAAGATCTCTGACGTCTTTCCTGGAAATGCACAGAAAACAAAGTTACACATGCTGTGCACACATAACATGACCACCCCGAGAATTAAAATGAGAATGCGTAACAAGCAAAAGACCAGACCAGACAGGCAATGACTGAAATGATTATATTTCTTTGAAATAACCAGCTTCGTCACACTCGTTACATTGAACACAACCTTCTGCAGAGATAAAAATAAAATCAAGAAGTGTTCCAGTTTGTTTCACATAAAAGCAATGCTGCCATTTGCTTCCCCTTTGAACTTTAATACACCTTGAACAGATCCTTTCAATTCCAAGGGTTCTACTGCCACCTTGTGGCATAGAGATATAACTAAAACAACTGCAGCCAAGTGGATTAATCCAGTGCACACGCGATACAGAGCGTGGCTGCTGCGAGCCATACCTGGGAATGGAGTGGAAGTAGAGGAGGAGTTTGGAGAGTTCCTTGCTGGTAGTGGCTGCCGATCTCCAGGCTGTGTGATCGCTGCACACCTGAACCACTGCCCTCCCTGCCTTGTCTCTGCTACCTGCAAAAGGAGGACTCCATTACAGAACAGTTCAGGAATTCACTGTGCTGGGGTAACCAGTCTCAGCAGTGGCAGGTAAGACTGGCTGGATTCATACAGCATAGCAACATTTTACAAACAGTGCAAATCCAAATAAAGCCCAAAGTAGAATACTTTTAAAGCCATTTTTCCTACTTTGAGTCCATGTTTTTAATGTCAGCCCCATCTTTAAACAATATCTTTTAATAAAATACCACGTCTCGTAATACTAAACGGCACACTGAAAGCTGAAGTTGTTAATGATGTTGCTCACTAAGACATAGATGCATTAAAAATGATCTGACAATCACCAAAAATGCACAAGTTGGCCTACATAAGATGTAATACACAAAAAAAAAAAAAAAAAAAAAAAAACACAAGCTCCATAGCAAATATGTATTTTTTGGTTGTTGCTTGTTTTTTGGCAAAATCCCAACTTTCTGAACCTTTCCCTTTGGATGTAATTAAACTGGTTTGTAAATACGCAAGTGTAATTCCATAAACCTCACAATAAAACCTGTGATCTCCCGCACCTGGTAGACACATGATGCCCGAGTGAAGCAGCTGGCTGCACGGCCCTTGAGGGGTCACTGGCGCCGCCCTTCTGGTCGCTGTGGTCACTGCGGTCTGCGGCCTGTCTACAGACAAGTCCTGTAGGCCTTTCTCACTGCCTGCCCCGGCAAGGGAGGTGTCTGCTTGTGCCGTGCAGGTGGGACTGGCATCTTTGAAAGAAAGAAAAAGAAAGAAAGAAAAAAACCACCCACAGGTATTGTGTTTCATCAGTTAATAAATGCAGGCTGACAATTTGATCAAAGCTGTCTTAGGGCCAAGTTTTTGAATTAAGGTATGACATCACTTTCCTGTCTGAGAATCCAGCCTATGTAAAACAAACAACAATTGTGAAAAAAAAAAAAAAAAAAAAAAAAAAAAACCTTTTTTTTTTATCATGGATTAGCAGTTGTAGGTTCTATGTCTTCAGTATAAAACTCTTGAATCTGACAGAATACATATTGTGATTGAATAAAACTGCAGAAGGCAAAACCACACATGCAAAAGCCAATTCATCTTAATATAAACCTCACTCTCCAGAACCTCACAGGCGTGCCATACTTAAAGGATTTTTATGAGGCTCCGTAAAAAGTTGTTATTACAGAGGGCAGCATGCTGCTCTGAGCACGAAGCCCAGCAGTGTCACGAGGCATGTAACACAGGGGGTGGGGGCGGGACAGAAAAAGACAGGGGGATGAGGTTACATTACAGAGGGAATCAGAAGCCTCTGCAAGCATTCTGCAATGCTAAGAACAATAATAATAATAATAATAATAATAATGTACAACAGCAGGACAGTTTTATTATCTGGTAATCTGTTACAGTGGGTGACAGGTGATGCAGGACTCTGTTGTTCCACAGCAAATGTTACAGGGAGATATTTAGCATTGCGTTAAATAAGTTTGGTTATCATTTCTTGATCATTATGTACGTGTCAATGTAATGTCTTAATTCCCATTTTCCGCAGTATTTTATTCTTTAAATAGTCAATAAATATAATTAAGATTAAAAGTTGTCAGGAAACATACACCGCAGCTCATCAATCCCAGCAACAACCAGCAGGCAGCGCTCTCTGAAGATTTGCAGACTCGAGTAATTACTGGTTAAATCTGACCACCACAAGGTACAACAGGCCTGCAGGGCAAGTGGTCCCATCCCTATAGTGATCCTTTCAAGTGCCATGAAAACCTCAGATTACCATAACACACTGATTAGCCACGTCTGTTCATTTACCTTTTTCCCATGATGCTACCTACTATAGGCAACCCGAGATATTTTGGTAGGAGTGTTGTTTTTCTTTGGTGTGGAATGCCTCTGACTGTTACCCTGCTTTGCATTTTCTTTTGGCCACTCTATATATATATATATATTATATATATATAAAGGCCCCGAGAATGGGCTGCTAAGTGCTATTATTGTCTGGGTCTTTGGTGTCCCACAGGACCGCTAGTAACAGCACTGTCTCTACTGTAAAGGAATGCACAATGAACAGGCAATAGACTCAGTAAATTCCTTTTTGGTCCTGCCAATGCTCAGCGTCTATTGAAACTGAATGCAGCCTTTCCTGCTGGAGGTTGGGTAAAGAAAGCCAAGGAGGCTTCTAGAATCTCTCGAACAATCAGCCTTTCTTTTTAAAGTTGCCCGGATCACAGAGGGGTCTTTCCAAGCATGGTCTTTGAGGGAGCGTTTAAATCACTCCTACACATCACAGGGCCATGCTATTGAGATTCCACTTTGTGTATATGAAAGGGGAAGGGTCCAGAGCTATGATTCTGGTGCAGATGGCAGTGTGGGAGGTGGTGGATCTATTTATTTATTTATTTATTATGGCAAAAGAGTGGAAGTTTCAGGTCTCAGATGGATTTTATTAGAGAATTCTGAAGAACCAGTGAATCGATTTTTTAAGTTTTTTAATTTTTTTTTATAGCAGGTTCTCTTGAATTGATCAATCTAACCTCGCCAGGATATGCACAGATGGATTTTATTAGAGAATTCTGAAGAACCAGTGAATCCACCTGGATTGTAATAACCATGAATAATCTCTAAATAGAAGAAGTGGTTGATGCAATCCAGGCCCACTACCTGCTGCTGTAAATAATGCCAGCCTGGATCATCCCTGAGGGGTACAGGCTGACCCAATTAAATCCTAAATTCAAGTAGACAGCCGTCTACTCAATTTAAGTCCTTATAAAACTTTACCTTATGATGTTTTCGGTTCGATTGAGAATATCAGGATCTGCATTTAATTCCGTCCATTTTATCATTGGCTGTAGGGAATGCTACAGTATAATAATCAAGTTCTGCTCAGCCTTTAAAATCAAGAAATCAAATTGTGCATTACCTCTTGTGGTCATTTTATGTCTGTCCACCTTTGGAGATACTAATCCGAACGATGTTGTTTTCTTACACTGTGCTACATGGAGGGCTGGAACCACTGAAACCCCGTCACTTATATTTGTCAATGTTTTTTGTCCACTCAAACACTTTATGGAGGCACTAGGTGTCCCTGATCCTGTGTGCATTTTCCTGTCTGAAGAAGCAGGAGGAAGGGGGTGAGCACCCCTCTTGGATTGTCGTTCCCCTGGCTCCCTCCAGCTAACAGCAGCAACACTGTCTGAAGCACAGGGGGACCGATGTTCACGAACCTTCTTGCAGCAGGGGGAAGGCTCTGGCTGGGGATCTCCATCACATACGGAAGGAGAACTTCCACTCAAGTGGTCAGACTCCTCCACTGTGACCTTCATGGTTCCAGATTCAAAGTTCACGGGATTCTGAAGTGCAGCCATGTAGGACTCCCGATACCTACATCTCAGTTCCTGGAGTTCCAAGTCCTGGCCCATCTTCCTCCTTAAACATGGGGTGCAGGGCTCTGCAGCAAACTTCATTGACCTGCCACATGGTGTAGGATCTCCACAGACTGCTGGAGGGGACCGGACTGGCTCGAAGGGAGGCGGCTCTTGTTCAGTCCACTGAGGAGCCTGTACTGTCCTATTAGTTTTTGGCAATGCTTTATCTGAAGGGTGGTGGCCACCTTTAGAAAACTCTACCAGGTCCACGTAATCCCCTTCCAAGTCTTGGTTCCGGCTGTCCCATGTGTTTGGTGATACCCAACCTATGGGCTTGTTGGTTGCCCTCGTCTGGTCCACCTCGATTAATCTCCCACAGTTTCCGTCAATCAATCTCAAAGAGACCGCTATGCCATCCTTGGCTGGAAGAATCCGGGTTTCCACAGAGAACCCAGACGGGGACGTCTCATTTTTTGGGGAACGGGCTGGGACTTGAGGGGCCTCAGATCGCTCTGGGGTGGCTGGAGAGCTGGCCATGACTTTAGGCTTATCAATAAACTCCGGTGTGGCCACTTGAGCCCAAGGCACTTTCACGATTCCCTGATCCGTGGACAGAAGGCAGGTGTGCAGTGGAGGCCCATGGCGCCCCTGGTTGATCTCGTCCAGCCAGTCCCCGGTGAAGAAGCTGGGATAGGAGGTCTCAGGGATGGGTGTTTCCTCCACCTCCTGCAGGTCCTCTAGAAGGCTCTTGAGGACAATGCGAGCTGACTGCTCCCCGAAGGGCTTCACCTGCAGGTAGAAGTCTCCAGGCCGCAGGAGGAGGGCATTCACAGAGGCTAGCTGGATCACCACTTGATTGTGAAGACACAGGGGCCAGCCCTCACAGCGGAACAGCACATCAGAGTAGGGAGCCTGTGGTTATACAGGAGTGGGGCAAACATTACTTCAATGAAATACCTTCCTAGTAACTCAATCAAGAACGCATTTGAATTTACAATGGGGAAAATGGAGATGTGGGGGGCCATAACCAGGTCTTCTGTTTTCTTCAACAGCCAGACAGCCCTTAGACCCATTTTTCATAATGTCAGTACACAATGCAAGGGTCAAACATGCTAAAATCAATCCATGCTGGGACCAGAAGGTATAAAGTGATGTTGTGTTCTTGCAGGCTGCCTGTGAGGATCTGGCTGAACTAGCGATGGTATATTTCCTATACTGTACATTAGGATTCTGTGTTTAAACTCTAGAACCCTTGGGAAGGGGACAGACATTCCAACATCCCTAATTAAACAAACATTCTAAGGGTTCCAGTCCAAGAACCCTACAAATTAACAGCAGATGCCAGGGCATCGGACATGCCCAAGTGTGTTTTTACCAGTTGTGTCTGTTTGGATACCTGTCCTCGCTGCTTGGTTGGAGTCAGAGCTAGTGTTATGTCAACTGCCCCTTTTCCTCCTTGATAGTGATAGGAGGGAGGGAGGCATGGTGCTGGAGAAGGAGTTGCACTGGGGGGCTGCAGCTGCTCCAGGCTGGTTTCTCCAGACAGGTCTTACTTTTAGGTAATGGTTTTTTGAAGAGGGACACGCTCACTATTTACTAAAAATAGTGCTATTCTGAAAATAGATGGAAATACTTCGTGACAGTTTGCAGGTGTCACACTAAAGTATGTGAGGGGTGAATAAACATTTGAGATAGGAATCTCTTTTGAAAACGTGGCCCAGAATCCCACAAAAAACACATTTCTCCATGCATGGATAAATAAGGTGCCCATTCATTCAGATTTAATGCCACTGTCTGTATTTCTCATTCATCCTGGTGGCTCTATGACTGACTCTAGCTAGAAACTGAAGAAGCAGTTGGTTAGGGCTCCAGCAGCTCAAAAGCATCCAAAAATATTTTGGAAAAAAATAAATAGAACTTCTGGTGGTGTATCGTTAGCCAAATAAATGTCAAATTAGGAAACTTTAGTTCAGAAGATAATGGTTTTGGCCAGGTTCATTTTACAATATCCTCATAAAACCTTTTTAAATTTTTGTCTACAGAATTGGCATCCACGGTTTTACTAATCTGAAACAAAAGGAACTGAAATGCTTGCAGTTATTCTGTAAAGGATCGTAATTAAAGCACATGATAAGTATATACCCTTGATGATGCTGCCAATGCCTTATGGCTGATGCCCAAGTGAGTTACTATTACCACCCAGAAGATGGATCTATTGGTGATAAAGGCTACAGATCACTGGGTTGAACTAGACTTCAATCCCACCTGCAATTATCTCCAAGCTACCACCACAAGAGGGGAATGAGTGGAATGCTGCTCTGTTTTCAGATTTGCATATCCTTGAGAATAAACAATCCACTCTGCCAGACCACAGGCCGTTTCTACAGCTGTTGGCCTGCCCTCAGCTGAACGCTTTCTCAACGTTCAAAACCGCCGAGATCTCAGGACGTGCTAACAATAGCTTTCTTCTTTCTCTTTATACAGCGTCTTTTTAAAGACCTTTGTTCAAATGCTGTATCAAATAACGTTAAAACTTCAAAAGACTGTATACCATGATATCAAATCTTTGTCAGATGTACATGGGTTTTTATGTATGCATATTTCAATTTAATACAGTATATGTTCATACAGCAAAAAGGAGATATTTAGTTCTAAATTATGCAGAAATATATTTTGAAAGCTGTCCAATAATGCCTCCCCTATTGGCATTATGGTATTATTTTATCAGGAATCTGATAATACCGAAATATTAAGGGAAAACCACAAAGACATATTTATGTTAAAGTGTTACAGGAGAAATGCAGATTTAAAAAATAAATACATAAATAAATAAATATCACACTAGGACGTCAAACTAAATATTATTCTTTGAAAATCATTTTCAAGTCTTTAGTTACATGAATTAACAGTGTGGACTGTTCCAGAGTAGCAGTTCCTACAATACTGTAGCTCAATTCATGATAAACAGAGACCCCCACCCGAGATATACAGAGAGTTTAGAGAAGAGGTGTGGTGGCAGAGGCAGGGATGTGTGTGTTTGTGTGTGTGTGTGTGTGTGTGTGTGTGTGTGTGTTACTCACGCAGGCAGCCTGCTGCACACTCTCCAGGATGTGTTTGACAGGAATGAGGAAGTCTAGCAGGCAGCGCAGAGCGTCTCCCTGGTAACGCCCCTCTATCACCCGGAAGAGCTGGCTCAGGACGGTGGGCGCAGTGGCGTCAAACGGTGGGTAGAGGGCCGAGAGCACACTCTGGATGGAGGTGTCCAACGAATCTGGGTTCTGCAGAGAACAAAAAGAAGTGTCAGGAAAGCAGAGAGCGATGCTGCCTGATGCTTATTCAAAAATGTAATGAGGAACAATCATCTTTTGGCTGCTAAAGATGAGACTGACCAAAACATGATTAGCATGTATGGATCCGGTGACCTACTGTATTGCCAGCATATCTGTCAATCTGAAAGAGGCTAAATATAAGCAGCATACTGATGTTAAACCCATGGCATTCCAATAACCTCCACTACTGAAACAGATACATGGTCACTTAAAGTTTCTCTGTTTAAAAATGCCAAGGATGCTCTTTCTAATGATGTACTCTATTACATAGAGTAAATTAGACTTCTGTAGCATTACTATAGACTGCTACTTGGGTAGCTGTCAGTAACAGGGAGAGTTATGAATAGAATCCCAGTCCAGACCTGACCCTGTGACCTGTCTTTGGGGCAACTAGGCTCCAAATTCAGCCGTTCCTGATTTAGCGGGACCATTGACGTACCAGACCCCCCTCTCCATTCTCACTGCCTCTGCAAAGTGCAGAGAGGGAACACAGCCAGAAAAAACAGATTCTTAAACCCACATATTTCCATGTGCAGTAAAGTTCAGCAATAACTGGACTTTCTTACAAAAAAATAGTCTGGGGAAAATACTGTATTCTACTCACAAATATGTAACACACAGATATAAGACAGTGTAATTGATTGATTGCCATTGATTTATTCTGCAGTCCTTAATCTTTAAAATCCTGCAATGATTTATTTTTTTGACAGCTGTGAAGCAAGCAGAGCTCCATTAGACATGAGAAGGTGCATCTCCACTGGCCTAGACTGGGTAAACACTATCTAAAATGAGAATGAAGTCACTCTCTCACAATGAGACTGTAAACACTTGATCTTAAAAATCGGCGATCCAGGTCTGGGGGTCATTCACAGTCACAGCCACTCAAAGCACTGAGGTCCCAAGCTCGACATCCTCTTCAATCTCATAGGAAGGGCTATCCGTTACAAAGTCTAAGACTGCTTATCTTTTTTAAATACCAGACTGCACCCTCAACAAAGAGATTTGTTTTCTTAACTAAATAAGCAAATCACTCAATAAGCAGTGCAATGCTTTTAGAGGAAGAGGGATCCAGACGGTAAATGTGATCAGTGCATTAAAACAGCAGATTAAAACAAGAGCGGACCTCAGTTTCAGGGACATCATTAAAGCATTGCACAGCAGTTAACATGAGCTGAATTAGGCAACTGAGCTTGGACACACCATGCATCGCTCATTCGTTCAGTTCACTTACAATCAGGAATCTCAGAACGAATGGAATCAAGCTGCGTACTGCAAGTAATTAGTGCTGACTAATTCCAGCGAATCAAAAGGTCCAGGTGGCAATACTTCTGCCCTCTTTCTGAAGGGATTGTTACAACAGTGGGAATCTCTCCGAACAGTCTGGCATATCTTCGTATCCCATTACAGAACACTGCATGCATTTCATGCATTGTTAACAGAACACACAACCACATTACAAAAACACACATCTTTCCTAATGCGGTGCACCAGAGTTAAAAGGTTAAGTAAACACGCATTGCAGTGTTTTATCAAATTGGAAAAAACAAAAATGTTAATTGTTAATGATCTTTTAAAAAAAAAAAAAAAAAAAAAAAAAAAAAAACAACAACTTGGATGCCTAGTTTAAAAATGTAGTCCTTAAGACTGTAAAAATATTTATTTTTAACTTTCCATAAAATTAGTGTAGGTTTAAGACATACATCTCTCTGACTAGTATACACTTAATGCCAAGTAATCCAACCCATTGTTTTTTTTTGTTTTTTTGGCCTACAAAGCAACCAGCTGTGACAGCTTTTGAAGTCTCTTTGCTGCTGTTCAGAGTAAACAGATGCTACGTGCAAGATGGAAACTCTTCTGCTCAGATCTTTCTGAATCAATGGGGACAGGAATTAATCGGCTCATTTAAAAACACATCTGTTCAGACAGACAGACAGACAGACAGCTAGAGATATAACACACTCCTATTATCCAAGGCCACAAACTGCTCTTAATGGCATTAGATTACAATTCCACCCACCCATTTGGTAAAGCCCTATCCCAGAAGATAAGCAGTACGCTTGGGTACCATAACAAGTTGCTTTAATTAAGGCAATTACCCAAAGTTTGAAGTCCTTTCCAAAGCCTTCAGGCTCACCGGATAAGCTTCATTGAAGCTGCTCATTGCAGAGGCCTTGGTAAACAAGTGGACAAGCCGATGTGGCCAACATCACGCCAGACGGCATGCGGCTCTCAGATTTTACCAGTAATTATCACCAGGTCAAAGAGCAGAGACCTGGATTGGAACTGTCAACATTCCACTCATAAAACCAGAGCCTGAGGCCAGGGTCTCCTAAAACAATAACACCGGCTTCTGTCCTTCACAGCGGGCATCACCAAGCGCTTTAGAGAACACTGAAGACACCTAACTGAGCCACATCTGGAACGCCAAGGAAAACAAATACGCTGTGAGTCTGGTTTTAAAGAAAAAAGGGTAGCCTTAATATCCCTGGGTGTACAGTTTCACAGTGTAGGAGAAAAGTAAAAAAAAAAAAAAAAAAGCGATCACCCAGACAAGTAGCTGGCATTGCTGGAAGAATACCCAACAGAATGGCAGATTTCTTCATGTAGCCACTTGTTTTAATGCCCTACAACTATTCTGCAAAGTCACAGCATTTTACAGAAGGAATAAAGACATCAGGCCTGGAGCACCTCAGCCATTAAAAGATCCATTAAAGAGAGTATGAATCTTGTGAAAGCTCTAACAGCACATGCAAGTCTTTTTAAGCATGGTATGTAAAAGGCCAAGGAGTACCTTATTTAAATTGATTAAAACTGTATTAGTATTTAGATCCATCTCTGTTTAGATCAATTGAATAAATCTTCTTGTGCAAAACAAGCCCTCAGCCACCCCATCACACCATGCTGTGGTGTTCTTACTGTTAATCTAGGCAGAGACAGTGAGCCCACAGCAAGAAATCCACTGGAGAAAATCCTTGCCCATTAAACAGCCTTTAAAATAATTCAGCCTTGTGAAGGAGGAGAGGTGGGTAAGTGGTTCAGGCTGAGACTCAGGGCTCTTGTAATGTCTGGTAGGGCAGGCAGGCAGGCAGGCAGGCAGGCAGGCATAGAATGGGCAGACAGGGATCGCACAGACTCCCTGTTCAGGTAGAGACACCTGCACAGTGAAACACCTCCCACAGTGACAGGGAAATGAAGCAGCTGGCACTTTCAGTGAAGCTTTACCTTTAAAACCAGCCCCCTTGGGCTCATCACTTTTTGTCTGAACAGGAACTTTGATACAAAGCTAATGAATATTTCCTATACTGTACTAGTTTGTACATTTATCTGTATTGATACAAATTGTATTGCTCTTCCTAGCAGGGTTCATGCTTACCCAAAGAAATATTTTTGCCGTTTCATTCAAGGTAATCGTGATGATTTGAAGCGGTGATCCTGTTTATAAGATTAACTGTGATAACAAATATTAGCTTTTAAAGACCTAAAAAGTGTCCTCTTCAGGTTAAATGGAAGTCTAAAGGAAGAGAGGCACACTTGCATATCAGAAGAACTGAGAGGACACACAATCTCACTCAACTCCATAACTGACCAAAAACCAACCTCCCCACCAAACACATGAATAACACTCAGTATACAGCACAGTATACATGTGTATCACAAATTAACTAAAGAGGAATATAAACTATGGAATTAAAAGACAAATCAATTACATTTTTCATTTTTCAAAAAGGAGGAGTTAAAGACTGGAGTAAATGCTTTGACTATATGGCTCAATTAGTCTACTGAAAACCACCACCATGATTCCAATTTGCAGTTTGAGAATAAAACACTTCTGCTGTTTTCAGCTGGTAATCTTGGCATGGCTTACCACTTCTTTTCTTCCCTTCTTATTTGTAGGAGTGCAGGGGGGGGGGCAGGTCACACTTACCCCAGGGACACTGTGGCCTTTGTCTTTCAGGTCCTAATAAGCTCTGGGACTTGGCAGAATACACACAATTCAATCATACAATTCAGCCACTGATTCAAAAGCCCTCTCCACTCTGAATATGGCTTATTGAAGAAAATAAAAGGGGGCGCTCTCTTTTTTTTTTGAAAGATTTTATTATTTTTAACTGTTTCATCTCTAGGATGTCTGGCAATGTCTTTCGCGTCAATAAACATCAAGCAGAAAGCTAAACTGATGTTCTGCTGTGCTTGAAAGGAAAGGTTATAGAAGGCCAGATTCCTGTTGATAAAGGAGAGAAACTGGTTGGTGTCAAAGGTTATGCTGTTCTCTGTCAAGACTAAGCTATACCACAATAATTAGTAATCTAATCTCTCAAAAATCATACGGTAATACTGGAGAATAGAGTTCAAATCACCAACTGCCAAAATTGAGAACTGTTTTGACATCATTATAAACAATCAATCAGCGCCGTCCTTGCTCCCCATGGTGGTGTCACCTAAATTGACAGTGTTTTGGCAGGTGTTCAACTCTAAGGGTCAGAAGCATAGCCCTCATTTTCCAGTAAAACATTTTAAAAACAGATTCAGAGCTGCTTTAATTGCCTGCATTATGTCCTTATTTTATGACGCTGTGCATTATCTGTACCCCTAACACACACTTGCATTAGCAAATGGAGTCAAAAGTCTTGGGTTTAGCATGAATTAGGTTATTATTCCATACACATCACCTCTGTGAGAACTCTGACTGTCAGCACAGATAAAGTTCCTTGATCATCCATTTATACAGGAAATACAAAACTGGAAACGGTAAGTGACCCAAGATGGATAAAGTGCAAAGAAAAAAAACAAACACATAACCAGCAGCATAAAAACCATGGAACTGGACTCAAGGGGGAAAACCAGTAAAGTTTCTTAATAACTATACCTGCATTGCACACTGGGGAGGAACGAATTCCAAACACAAAATCAATCAACATAGTAATACAAATCATGGACTTGTGAATCAGCACTCCCAGTTTAGTTTACAATTATACTGTGTTCCTAAAATGCAAACCTGCCTCATCATTATTTTTCTCTGCTTCTGCTGTTCAGTCTGTATGTTTCAGAGCCTGGTTTGTGGTGCAGCTTATGAACAGTACTTCAGTGATGGTAGGTGTCTGTTGGCTCAGCCTTAATAAGCATGTTAAGGTCTAACAGACATCCTTGTATATTAGGGATCCACAAAAATTGGCAACTCTTTACCTGCAGTGTTTGATACCACTGGCCTGAAACGCAGCTTGCGCACTCCGGCAGTAAACAGGATTTGCATCAAACCAACCCTCTGAAAATATCAAAGAAGCAGTGTGTGCTACAGTATATCTAACATAGTAATCTGGCAAACACACAGGGGCCAATACTGAAGCAATGATACCCGTAAAGTATTTAATTACTAGTGTAGTATGACTTAATTGTTTTATGTTTATTTTGATATCATGAAATACAGAAACGTATGTCAATGGGTTTTTAAGGATAAGTAACTAAAAGGTCTTTTTATTTTTTACAAGACTGCATTTGCTGTTTGCAGCTTAGACACCTTTAAGGAAACACCAAATGTCTTATTTAAATTTCATGAATTATGAAGGACGGACAAGAAGCGATATTGTTCAGCTAAGCTGTGCATTTACCATGCTGGTCAGTTGTCAATGGTGAGGGAGATGTACAAACAGCTGTGTGTTACCAGAGCAACGGAATACTGGCTCTTACTGTAACTGGTTGGCTCCAAACCAATGCTGTTTGCCTGAGTACAAAAGGTGAACAATATATAACTTTCAGATATAGCTATTCAATACAACATACAATTGCACTGTTGTTATCATAACATCAAGGAATCAAGCATGGGAGTTAAACCATGTATAATCAGTTGTTGCATTGCATACTGCTCTGAATGGCTGTACCGTATTCCAATAGACTAAACTTGTACAATGGTACATGCAGCCCAATGACCTCTTCAGTATAGACCAGGTGTGAGTTTAGGGCAGAGAGTCTAATGTGCCTTCAAGATGTTAATCAGCAATGACTTCTATCCGAATGAACTGGTGCACATGTTTCAACACAAATCTGAATAAAAACGGCTTTTCACAGACACACTGCAGATTCCCTCGAGTTCCTAGTCTGAGGTTTTCCTCTTGGTCAGGATGTCTCCAGTATATTCTCAATTGCATAATCCAAACGTTTCCTCGAAAGCCTTCATCAATGGCAAACTCTGGGAGTAAAAGGACATATTCAATGTGCAACAGTAAATAGGGCTGAACATTATCAGTATGTGTTTAACTACCTTGTTGCGCACTGGAAGTTAGTTTATTATTAACTACATGAACAGCATTTAGTGATAATCACATCTGGCATAAAGACTAAGCTAACACAACGATAGCAATGTTAAAGAATGGTGTGAAAATTGTCACCTACGTGGAAGGTCAAATATACCAGTCCATATACATGTATTTAATATATAGGTTCAGCACATGTATTACACAAATATTTTAAATAATTTTATAGAAAATATAAATTATTGCACTCAAGCTGTCCCAGACTTTCAAGCAAGATTATTTGTACACATTACTTATTCATTTTTGTTTCTGGGATCAGGGCTTTTCACTTGTTTAGAAAAGAGGACAGTTTTAAAGCAGTGGCTACAGTTGGTTATTTGACTATAGCTCGGATTACAAATCCAGTACGAACCTCACTGCATAATCAGCAAAACATCTACCCAAATAACATGCTTTTTGAAAAGAGGATTGCTAATGAAGCAATACTGAATCAAACTTTTTTTTTTCATGTTTGAATATTCTTTCAAAACTTCAATTATTCAAATATTCTTGAATTTTCAATGAGCTGGAAAACAAAAAGTATAATTGCTACCATATTGCAGTAAAGAAAATCTACCCGTTGCCCGATCATATTACCTTATAAAGAAAGAACATGTGTGTATGTCAGACGTCATTTTTGCATAGGTTTCCTTGCAGGATGTCTTTTTCAATCAGTCCTTCAGAAATTCTGTTTCTGAGCGAATACAGACATGATCGCTTTTGCATGCAGTGTTTGTCTGGATATTCAAATGTTTGTCTCGGCACAAGAACGATGCAGACGGCACTCGTGTGGTTTGAATGTGTGTTGAACACATGTTATTTAGGGAGTGTGGATAGGGTGCAAGTGTATAGAAGGATGACAGGTATGTGGATGCCCTGTGCATAATGATAGAACCATGCCTCTTCCTGTTCTAGAATAAGCTGCAACCTTGTTTCTGTTTGCACCTGAACCTCAGGAAAAATATTTTCAAACAGGTTAATCATCTCTAGAGATCCTCTATAGTGTGCAATTAAAGACAGACACATTAAAGTAGTTCTACAGTAATTCAAAACACTAATATATATAGTAACTATATATATTATATATATTATATATAATATATATATATATGATATACACAGTCAGTGTCCTGGTATATTATTACAGCAAGATCAAAATATACTTTAAAACTTAGTTTCTTTAGGTATTACTTCAGAAAATATAAGGGGGAAAAATCCAAACCCTCTTCGGTGGAAGGTGATAAAGTCCAAGCTGCATGGCAGATGAAAACAAATTAAAAAACTAATAACTGATATCAGTGATTTGATGAAGCATAATCCATAACTAATACCCAAATGCTGTTGTGAATTCAGTTAAAAGGGACTTGCTTAGCTCTTTTAATAATTGCCAGACAGATAGATTGATCACTAGCCACTCCCTCTAAAAAAACAGTAATATGTGTTATCTTTAAGAGTAGGTGCCACCTTGCATTCACACAGATAATTAAAACTTTAAAAAATGCCTGTCACTAAAGTGGAACTTTAAATTAAATTAGAAAGCTGTCTTGCACATCTTTCAAGTGTCCTCCTATCAGTGTTTGAATGGATACCCCAAGTTATTTCTAGTCAGGAGAGACAGAACCACTTTTTAAACAGTCCTTCAGCACTTTAACCAACCAGCTATAGTTTAATATATCTTACACACAGCAGTAAAGATCCTGTAAAAAAATCAATTTATATATGTGCAAGTCCACTTTAAAGAGTTACTGATAAAATTAGTTAAAAAAAATAAATAATAAAATACTGAAGTTACCATCTTTCCTAAGGTGCCTGAGCAATTCCAGAGAAGAGTGTCATCTTTCGTTCGTTCTTTCTTTGGTAATGCAGCTGGTAATCCTGTCCTGAGGAATTCTCTGAAAGTTGCCCCCAGGGCTAGTTTAGCTTCCACTCCCTCTTGATCAAAGCCCAGCACTGTGACACGGTCGAAGGGCTCTCGAGGAGCAGCAACTCAGGGTGCAAAGCAAGCTGACCTTGCCTGCCCCATAGCTGTGGATCTGCTAGTCGGTTAAGCACGGAGCACTGGAGCTGCAGCTGCCTGCTTCTTTCTGCAGGAGGTATGGCCAGTATTGGAGGGAGGAAGAGGGAAGGAGAGAAGGAAAGGGAGGGGGAAAGAGAAGTGCTTTCCCTTTCAGAGGAACCCCCCCCCCTAAAAGGCTTGAGACTTCTCTCAGTTGCAACTCCAGGCCTCTCTAATTGCAAAACATTTCCAGAGAGGCCAGTGATTCTTCTGCAGTGTGCACAACAGGTCCCCTGGGTCACTTTCTCCACACTGAACAGATTTACAATCGTTAGCTGGTACTTGGATGGGTATCTTTCTTTCTTGTTCTCACGCACTGCCTCTTCATTCATTCATTAGGTGACTATATGGCTCCATGTTCACCGGGACAGTTTAGGACAGTTCACGCTTTTCAAATCACAACCCAATGCATTCTGCTGCTCAAAAGGAAAGAATGGTACCTGAGACAGGTAAAACATACCAGGATGCACTGCGTTGCGAGTTAAAAAGCCTGAACTGTCCCAAACTGTCCCGCTGAACACGGAGCCCCATGGTCACCTTATTCACTCACCAACCTGCAGAATCATCTTTCAAGAAACAAAACTCTGAACCAATACTAATGTGTCTGCACAAACACAAGAGTTCTGTACAGTAATACAAATGTTACCAGCTGTTTTGAATATCTATTTACTGCCTTGCTTTGAATGTAAAAAAAAAAACACAACATTCTCAAAACAAGACATTAAATATATGTATTTTATAAAACATAACAAAAAGGAGCCTTTACAAACACTGGAGTGGGGGAAATAGCAAACATATTTCAGTGGTGCTTGAAGCAAATTTTAAATTAGATTTGCTTATGGCGAAAGGCATTTCCTGGTTAAAGCACCTAATACAAACAGAACTGTCGCTATGAACTAATTTGTCTGCCATCTGAACAGCTGGAATAGGTTTTCAATTACCTGCATTACTGTTGATCTGCCTCACCATGTTCATCCGTTTATGTCTCTGATATAGGTCTGTTTTACTATTTTAACTGTCATTATAAAAGGAGGGACACATCAAGACCTAATCCATTCCACAATTCCATTTTAGCGGGTGCAGGTTCCCTGGGCAGTTTCTATGTAGTATTATTTATTGGATACTAATGAGAAGCATGGAAACAGCTTGATTTTCTCTATTTTCCTCTCCTCTCTGCATTGTATCTTTCTCTAGTAACCATAGTTCTCCCTGAAACTTGCAACGCTGTTAATCGCCCTTCTGTTGCACTATCAACAGAAATTAACTATTAAAGCAAGTAAAAGTCAATATCTGATTAATACTGCTTACATGCTGCTGGCAAATGCATTGCCCGCCCTAGAGCTTCTGAATAACCTTAAACAATTCACCACAGATTATCTGGATCTGAATGCCTTTTGGCAGTGCATTTATTACAGTTTATTATTTATTACAGTACTAGATCCCATTTCTGATTGGAGCACGCCCTGTACTTTGATCACTATTGGCCACGGTTTGAGAGCAATAGAGCACACAAGCCTGGCTGGTGCTGTTAACATCAACCTCCTGTCTTCCAGTATCCTGCAAGGACACAAAAATACACAAAAACACCATGTGCCCTCACAAGAGTCACTTCACCAAAAATCACCAAAATCATTTGTTTTAATTTTTTCATCATTATTCATATTTATTTATTTATTTATTTATTAATTAATTTTCCTACACAAAAAAAAACCCTGTCAATAATCACTTCCCTTCAAAAGGCAATTTAAACTTGCAAGGGGGAACCTAAATTGCACAAACAAAAAGGCGAGGTCAGAGGAGCTTATTGATAGTCTCGAATTGAGCACATGTTGGTTGTGCTTTATTTCTGAAACTGTGCTTGAAACCTCCAGGAGAGACTGAATAGATGTAAACATGCTGGAAGAATGTCAAGCAGTGTAACAGTAAAGCTCATCATCCCCACGATGGGCTGTGACCGATTGAAGGACCATTAACAGCACTGGCCTTGTGTCAGAACAAAGCCGGGCCCAGGGAACCAACGCAGATTAATGTTATCTGTGCTTTCTCCTGCTCCTCTTGTTCTCAGAAAACCACTTCACTCCTCCTTTTGCTAATCCCTTGGCAAATTCCACCCGGTCTCTCTGTTCCGGTGCTCCCTGTAACTGTGTCAAGTTTACATGACAGGGAGCCTCTTTGTGCGATTCAGTCCTCAAACTACAAGCAAACCATGGCAACGACAAGCAAACTGCATTCTGTTTTTAAACCAGCGCACGACACAAACATGAAATGGCAGCAGTCACTCGATAATGAAATGTTGAGACAGGGATGGTGATGTGATATATGAGAACCCATAACTTTCACTATTGTGTAGCATGTTAACCCATTCCAGGTTTTCCTAGGAGTTTGATTAGCCATGGTGTATAGATAACAAGCTCATGTGTGTCTTAAGCTCTTAGTAAAACCAGGAATGGCTCAAACTGCTATGCAATGTAATAACTTACATTAGAGGACCAGGTTTCTCTGTACATTCTGGAACTCCATTACTGTAGAAATGTCTCTCTGTTCAGATAGTTTCAAGCTTGTGCCGATTCATAGAAATGAAGGCACTGTAAATGTTTAGAATTTAGTTGAGAATGGAGAACAGCGGATATGAAAACAGACACAGTATATAAACACAGAATCCAGACAGGAATTCATAAATAGATAAATCTCCACCCCACCCCCGACAGCACTGGTGGTCTGGATGGTTGCCACGGCTACGCTGAGCGGCCTCTTAAACCTTCAAGCTAATAATTATGGAATATGAATTATGCTGTCGGCCAACCAGAGCAGATAAAAAGGTCAAAAGAAAATGTGTTTGTCTAAATATTTCTCATTTATTACAATTAAAGAAACTATACAGTTCCCCCCCCAGTATGTTTTAAATACACAAAAAAATTACTACCAGAAAACATTTTAGCTTGTACCTTGCTGAGTCAAGGACATAAACTTTTCTACACAACTCTTTCATTTCAGAAACTTCCGAAGATAGTAGATTTACTTTTTTTTTAATTTTTTTTTTTTTACACCAAATAAAGTAAATCTGTTCTTCACTGTTTGGACTGTTTTAATTAAACCCACACCAGTGGGTTTAATTACTTTAATATAGCATGATAATAAACGTTTGCCAGTAAATTAAAACGATCAGCTCTTCTGGATGCCAAAGTCAGCATGGAGAACATTGTTTATCAAGGAATAGTGGCCCATTGTTTGGTGGAAGGGAGCAAAGCCAAAGTCTGCAGCTCAGTTAAAAGAATACCCTTGTTGCACATGCTCCTGCCTTCCCCTTCCCTGCAGCTCTTTATAACACAGCGGACCCCAGGAGCACACAATGCTGCCCATCACAGCCTTATTGCTAGCTTTCGCTATTTTCTTTTGAAACACTCAGATATGCTGAATATACTTTGTTATACTTGGCCGTGACTACAAAAAGAAAATGCTAAAGAATATGATCTCAGGGGAGGGGAAAACGCAGAACTAATGGGGTTCTCTCTATTAATAACAGTCATTGTGCATGTGTGAGTTCATCTGTGTGTGCGTGCATTTCTTACCCACATTGTGCTGATGCAGCAAATCTTTCAAAACGGAACTGTAGGAAACCGTCCATCGAAAAGTGTCGAGTTCCTGAGAACATTCTTCATTCAGCTGATATAATGTTATTTCAACATCAGAAGCCCTCTTAAGCAATGAAAGCAGAAATAAGGACCCCCATTAGCTGCCATGTAAATGTTACAAGCCCAGTTGGGTAATTAAGCTCACGTAAAATTGGAAAACAGACGAATGTACTGAAAGAAACTTAAGTTATAGAATTAGACAATTAGATACAGTGCTGTCATAGGCATGGTCCAAGAATCTAATTGTCCATCAAAGGGCTTTGTGACTAAGTGTTAATGGTAGAACAGCAGGTCTGGACAAACCTGCTTGACTACAGTGCTCTAGTCAGTGCCTTTAACCTGAAAATCAGTCTCTTGCCAAACACGCTATAAACTGATCAAGACTTAAAAATTCAGAAGATATTCAACCATATACATGAATGAGTGCTCTGTCAGTGTCCTCTGACCAAAAACTAGCAACAAAAAAGTCTAGGGGTCAATGGTGATAGAACTATTGCCCTCGCAGGTTACTCAGTAGTTAATAGTCAAAACACTACTGCCGTCCGGCATCACAGGGTTAATAAAACATATTATTCAGACTGCCTTTTTTACCTCATAATGGAAAACAGTTTCCCTAGCGGTCCCTTTAGCAACCTTCGGGACCACAGTTATCTACTATATGCCTCAACTCCATTGCCTAATTTCAAGGGGTGGTTAGGGAGTTTGTCAGGGTACTGTCTGTCCCCAGCGTCTCCTGCCAACTACAGCAATGCTCGTCTCTGCTAGCAGCAGAGTGCTTGAGAAGAACAAAGACGTCTAGAAATGGGCAAGTAAATTAGCCGTCCATTATAGATTAGAGAATGAAAATAAACTCTTGGCAACAATAACATGTACAGACTGTAAAATCCTTTCATCAGGCTCACACAAATTAACAAGAACGAAAAACCCAAAGCGATACAAGAGAGGGGGAATTGCAAGGAGGGTCTCGTTGAAACACAATGGCACATGCTATTCAACCAGAACACAACTCAACTCTCCAAAGTAATCCCAGTGCAACAGGGTCAAATGTTAGACTTTTATAGAGCTGTAAAAACAAAACAAGAACACAGGAAGCCTCTTCAACCAACCAGTCTTCCAGTGATCACCCCATCCCAATCCCTCAGAACATTGCATTCTCTACATGCATGTGAATGAATGGAAAATCAGTTTAACACCTCAGAGGGGAACACCTGCACGCGATATGCCAAGCTGCCACTGCTAGCTCTTCACATGGTACTGGCTATAATACTGCGCAGGGGAACTTAAAAGGTAGAGTGGAAAGGGATAAAAAAAATATTCTTCCCTTGTGCAAGGGTCAATTAGGGATGTGCCGATACTCGTATGGGCAAGGTGTCATCTCTGATTAAATTCAATAAAGAAATGCATATCCACAGTGTTTCCATAGTGTTAGCTCCAGTCAGGTTTTTGCTAGTTTTGCAACATATTTTGATTGTCAGTTTACAGCTTTGGTATGGCAGTATAACAGTAATGACGTTAGCACACTGCGTGGGGGTTAAAACTGACACAATTGAGATTCTGAAGAGTGTTCTTTGAGATTCAGTGCAATTGTCAGCCAGGAAGCTTGTGCAGATATAAAAAGTGGGAAAATCTGTAATCACATTAGTCTCACTCTCTGACCTTTGATGATGCAAAGAACGTTGAGGAACCTATACTTCTTAAATATGTTTCATGAATACACATGGGTAAGAACAGAGCAGGGATAACGTGAAAGTCTTCCAAAATAGTCTTTCCCTTATCACTTTTCTGACTATAAAACCCACCTATTAAGCTGATATTGCACCAAGAAAGAAAAAAAAGCAAACAGACGAACACTCCCTTCTTTAGAAAATGCAACAACAGAAATCTTTGAACTTGTACAGCAGTAACATATGCCAATCCTCCTAGAACTGGCATCCATCCTCAGCTTCGTTCTAAGTCATTACCCAGGCTTTTCTGTTGTTTGGTCTCGAATCCTTCTGATTTTTGTTTTGTTTGGGTGTTCAAAGTGCCAAGCTCTCTGAAGTGAGCATCAAGAGACGTTTACAAGACATTAGAGCTGTTTCTGACAAATTCGTCATTGACATTCGAGGTGGTAATTGAGGGGCTAGTGAGACAGGTTGTGAAACCTCAAGACACAGCTAAGGGAATTAATGGAAGAACTGAACTAGATTCCCTTGTTATGTCTACTTAGCTGTCTAATGTATTTTAGTAACCCGTTCCGATGTATTTTAATAATCTATTTGCTTTCTATATGTCCATAAGAAGGAGATCAGATTGTATCTCCTTCTCGTTGATAAAACTAAGGCACACCAGCTGTAGCTGGTTAATTAAAAACATATGTCTGTTCTCCATTGAGTTGCAAGTATGTTGGTTTGAATACGGTTACTAACACTAGGAATATTATTTTTGTTTTATTTATTCAAGGCGACTTACAGAGACTACAGTGAGTAAACTGTGCATCAGCTGCAAGGTCAATTACAATAATGTCTCACCTGAAAGACAGAGCACAAAGATTAAGTGACTTACACAGTGTCACACAGTGAGTGAGCCGAGGACCTCCTGGTTACAAGCCCTTTTCTTTAAACACTGGACCACACAGCCTCCCTGAATATAGTACAGGAGAAGGCCAAAACTGGACTAATGTACTGTATTAATATGGTTTCAGCTCATTATTTGGCAATGTCTCACTCATGAATTCCGAGGTAAAAACTGTAGCAAGTTAATTGCAAACATTTCCAGTTTCTGTTTCCAGTCTTTCATAGATACAGCTATGGCCAAAGGTTTTGCATCACTCTAGAAAATGAACTACATTTTGCTTCTTAATGATTACATGATATTAAATAAAAGCTGTAACTTACGTTCATGTGTTTTTTTTTTTATTAATGTCTCAATCTTAACTTTCTAGGTAATGCAAAACTTTTGGCCATAGCTGTACAGTATATAGACCTGTAGAAGTAAATACATGATAAATTATATTGTTTGATATAATCAAATAATGAAAATAACTAGCCTTTTCATATTATATATATTTATATATATATATAAAATTCTGTATTATCTAAACAGTTATGTGCAAACAAAAAAGACTAAGAAGTGGTCACTGAATGCTGGACCATGGCATGGGAAAGTGCACAAATCTCGGGTGATTTACAGTCCAGTAGAAGCATGTGGAAACAATAATCCTCAGCGGAGATGCATTCGATGTGTCAACAGCAGATGTTTTGGATGCAAACTCTGCCAAAGAAACCGCAGGTTAGCTAAAGCCAAAACAAGTCAGACCGCAAACAAAAAGGGCTTCATTGAGGCAGGGCGAGAGCCTTTCCACCCCGCCCACCACTCCTGTGAAACGGACAGGGCAGGAGACAGCCTCTCCTAGTCAGAGGAGGCAATCCTGCAGTCTCACACGCTGGCAGAACAGTGAGGAGAGGCGAGATTCCCCTTTCGAAGCCATGAAGAGACTGATCATACACAGCAGACTTACAAATCTAAAAGCTGAAGGAGGAACACCACTCTCAATGCGATTCAGCATGTAGCTCTGCTTTGATCCATCTATCATTGTCTATCTAGAAATTACAATGTTCCACAGCCTTTACTTCTCTGGTTTCTTAGCAGAATATTGCTTCTTTATTTTTTTAAAAAGAGAGATGAAAATACTACACTGTCTCTGCAAATAACCCTTTCCATGAGCTGCTTACCAGCTCTTGCCCAGATAATGAACACATTATTTTACCCAGCTGGCTGCGAGATACGACTATTTAAAGTTTAAATGTCGGAGCATAAAATCAGCATCCAGTTGCTTCTCACATCAGTCTCGGAAGTTAGAAAGCCTACATCAAAAGCAAAATGGAAAGCGGCAATTCAACATTTTAAGCGAAATGTTTGTTGTGTCATTAATATCTGAATGCTCATTTATGTGTTCGGATTACATACCCCTTCTAACTACTTGTTTTCATTGTAAAAAGACAAAGAATAACTCTAAATCACACTCAAAATCAACTGCAGCAGAGCACACTGTGATGGTTCCAGACAGTGCATGTACAAAGGGCACCCCCTAGTGGTCTATCATGGTCATTGCCTCAATTGTAAAAGAAATAAAAAATTAAAAAATAAACTGCAATTGTAACATGTGGGCACCAGGAGGTGCCAAATAATCTCCATTCATTTTATTTAAATTAAGCCATGACATTAATGTTTTCCACACATCCCTAGAATATAAATGCTTCTTGCTCAAAATGAAAACTGTCACGGCATGGAACTGGCAATCCAAAAGCACAAAATAAATTATATTAATTGATAAAATATAAAGAAATTGGTTCACGTCAAAAGGCATGACCAACTCATCATCATAATGACATCACAACCACCAGCCAAGCCAAAAAAAATAAATAAAAAAGGACATACCTTTATGAGGTCCAGATGATCCCACTGCTAGAATCTGTCCTTGAGGGTTTCTAGAAAAAGGAATTAAAAATAACAGTTTATACAAAGCACACCTTTTCTTTGTATGAATCTCAATTTCAAAAGCTTTTCAATAAAGAAGACAAGACAAACACAGGAGTAAGGTAGCTACCCTTCTCTTGCTCCTCCAAATTCAAACTGCTTCTAAGAATCAACACTTACAAACCGGTCTAAAGATGATCAATCATCTAGTCCCTGCGTAACGCTCTTTCTTGAGCAATCCATTTCAAGTACAAAACCGTTCAATGGTTTTCTCAAAAGCTGGTTGCACGTTTTGCTTCAGTGGCTGCCATTGTAATTGCAGGCTCAGCTACCCATGTTTTTGCTTTATGGAGTTTAACCCTTCGTTTTCCAGTTGCAAGGATTCATTTCACATCTTTCCTATGGGAAACCACATGGATGTGTTGCAAAGATCCTTAAAAGATAAAAGGCACCCCAAACTACATTATAATCCTTCTCTAAAAAGTAACCAGTGGCCCAAATCAGAACTAATCACATGTGTTTACCAAGCAGTGTCAGTGTTAAAACTGTACAGAATAACATTTATGAACGAGAAAGGCTCGTCTGGTTCCTAGCAGTAGAAAAAGGGTCATGAAGTCCAGGCACAATCTCCCCAGGTCTTTTTTTAGAAGCAGTCAACCAGCATACTCAAGAGCAGATGTAGAATGACATGGACACTTTGAACAGTTGTGACAAGTGGCTTTTAATTCAGTCACTTTGGTTACCAGTTAATTCAGGTTTCACAATACTCCACTTAAATATCTGTGGTGAAAAAGGAAACCCGAGAAAACAGTGTTGAACAGTGCGATTAAAGCAGTCCTGTAACTGGAATACAGTACAATGCAGCTTCAGCGTAAAGAGTTACTGCATTATAAAGCAGAAGATCTTTTTTCGCTGCTCACACAACAATACCGCTAAGAACACGGAAAGGGTGCAGCTCAGATTCTAGCAACGCTTCTGCACTGATTTAAGGATTGCTGATGCAAGTGGATTAAGTTCCTTGAAGGATTCTCGGTTACAGCCTGGCTTCAATATTCACGGTCGATGCCCATGTTATCCCTGTTAGCAGCATTCTCCTATCAGTATCCTATCGAACAAAACCGTGTGCTGTCATTGTAGGCACTGTTGAACTGCATCCATGCATAAGTGCAAGATACCCAGAGAGACTCTGCAGAGAACGCGAGATTAGATTATTTAAATAGATCTGCAATGTGGTTCGCATTCCTGATTGTGTTCAGCCCTACGTGAACTTCATGATCAACTGCAATGTCTTTACTGGGTGAACAGGAGTGGTTCTGCCATCCACACACAAACTACAAGCTGAAAAAGAAGCAGCTAGGTTTGTATAACATTGTGCAGCTTCGTGGTGATGAAAACGACAGCAGAGTCTGAAGGCCTACCTATATACAGCCAACCAGCACAGCTACAGTAAGGTGATGAACTTTCTATTCCCTAACCCCTTATCATAGGGGTGAAAGATTCACTTTGCTTCATACTTTGTAGAAGATATGCTGTCATTCTAAAATATCCAGATTTAAACCCTGGAATTTAGCCCTTCAGCACTACCAAGCCAGCTCCTCTCTTCCCATCTTACAGGCTAACAGTTTGATTTATTCCCTGCTGCCTCTAACTGGACTGACACAAGCCTGCAGCTGGCTAAACAATGAGACACTGAAGCCCCACTTGCCTGGACTTCCAGACCTGTATTTATAGCTTGCTGCAGAAAGGAGTCCTGGAATGGGGTACAGACAGCAACAGCTGGAGAGAAGGGCTGGAAAAAGAGTGCCTGGGAGTGGACAGGTCAGATGTCGGCAGGCAATCAATCTTTCCTGAACCGACAGCCTTTTCCTGCCGAGCCCTGCATGTAATTTATAGAAACGTGCTACATTTTTCTACATTCAGAAACTCGTTTCAAGGTAACGGTCTCTACTGTTGAAGTGGTTAAGTCAACAGTGGCTAGTCAGCTAATGACCATCCTTCCCTAGCTTGGTAATCTGTTGCTTTGCTGACTGGAGGTCCCCATTGATCGGAAGTGGGCTGCAGCGGTGATGTGACATTTGAAATGGGCTTTTCACTTGTCAAACTGAAGTGCTATTCTTTTCATTTGCACAAAAGGACCAGCCAAGTACACATCTATACATCTGCACTAACCAAATGTCATTCCAATATCATCTACTGCTTAAACAAAGCAGCTGATAAATGCAGTAGTTGTAGACTTTACATTAACTGTGGACACCACACATGCTGTCCACAGAATGTTACCTGCTATAATAAGCATTTCTTCACTGTTTTCTTAACATAGTAAAAATATAAGACGATACTCCAACTGAAGTACAGCTGCTGTATATCAATGCACAAAGGCCAGTCTTGGTGTCATGTTATGCCTTTGGCAGCCCACAGCGCTGTTTGGAAGTTAATCTCTAGCAAGTTGCAACTGGTTCACAACACAAAGGGAACCCTTGTGCAGCTGCATGCGTGCCGAGCAGAGCGTAGGGAAATCCTGGTTTGTTATTTTTGTTTTTTTAACATGAGGGCCTATTGGCATTGTGTTGGTCTGCTATTTTTTTTTTATTTCTATATGTTCATATTCTGCGGTTTTCTTTCATAAGGTGAAGAGTGTACCTTGTGGTTCCATCAGCCCTAAGATAAAATGAGCTTGTGGTGTGTTATCACTGTAGATCTGGTGAAGCCAGTGGAAAAGCGTAACCAATGGAAGCAAACAATGACGGGCCTATCCAGCCTGTGACAACAATAGAACTGGATGCATTCGTTTGCTTTAACCAATAAAAATACAAGGGGGAGCGAGATGCATTGTGCTAAAATCAGCTCTTAAGAAATATTTTGTCAACAAAACAATGGACTTGGCCTCTACTGTCCCTTAACTACAGTAGGGATATTATGACAAACAGACAATTACTGAAGTGTTTGGATGAGTGACCTCATAATTTCTCCCAGAGGATCACTTGCTGGGCTTGCGTGGAAAACAAATATCTTAACGTGTTTGAAGGATCTGCTAATAGGTGTAAACACTGCATACTTATTTTTATAATATTATCCCAATGATGGTGCCCTTTTCCAAGGCAAAACATAGCTGCTATAATGTAAATCTACAGGGCTGTTTTATGACCTGAAACGGTGGTCCTAGGATCTTGTTGCATATTATCTGTTGCCCCAATCTGCCATTACTCTGCAGTAAATGCCCCCCACCCTGTGGCATACAGTATATAACCAATCATTGCCATTCAACAGTTACCTGGCAATACCATTTTCAGTGATATGAAATATACATCATGTACACACTCAAAATACCTTGCTACCGCGGATAGCTAAAACAAGTCTGAATAGGAAGACTGCGTTTGGACCCTGGCCAATGTTTCTTCAGACTTCAGTAAGTATGAATGAATAAGTGTTGCACAAACTCGCTGCGATAAGCTTCGGCAGATATCAGATATGAGTGCTCAGTCTTCTATTCGTGTAAATAAAATCCTTTAGCAGAGAGCAACCACTGGGAGATAAAACCCCTGGTTTGATCCATTGAGAGAATGATCAAACTGAGACTATAAAACAAAGCCTTTTAAAAGCGTCCCATAGTAAAAGCACAGCAAAGGATAACAAAAGCACAGTGAAAGCATGGAAAGAATGGTAAAGCATAGAGAAGTATTGTAAAGCACAGAGAGGTATGGTAAAGCATATAGAAAAAGGCAAACCAGGGTAAACTATGTTAATGCATAATACAACCAAGAAAACTTTTATAAGGTAAGCTAGCTGGTATTTTTACAAGAATGTGCTACTGTATACAGAACAAGCTTCAGAACACAGGGTCAAGTTCAAAGTTCAAATCACGATTCTGCTCTTTCAGTGTGGCGAGTTCAAAGCTATAAAATAAATGTGTTTTGTCTCATCTCTGGTGAACATATTTACCTTCAAAGTAATTTCTACAAACAAATATTTGTCTCAGCACTACAAAAAACAAGAATCACACAGCAGTGTAAAGTAAGCAAAGGACAGTCTTGTATGTAAATGTGTTTGTGTCCCCAGCTGGAAAGCAATGGGAAAAAGAGCGAGACTCCAAGTCTGGAAACAGCAGTAACCCAGACCACCTTAGATTCACACCGAGAAGAAACTTAAACAACATCTACACTGCCCGAGACATCAAATGTCTGTGTGAGACCATGAAAACACATTGCAGGGGATGGTATAAACTGTTCAGATCACTCTACTGACCAACTGACTCTAACCTAGCAACTGCTCCTACCAATCACTGACATGACTTTAAGCACTGGGTATACCACATATATATATATATATATATATATATATATATATATATAACATCACACACAAACATGTATCCTGACTTTACCTGTAACATTCGATACAGGAAACACATGCAGTACAGATTTCTTACAATGAAGGTTCTTGAATGGAGGGTTTCATTTTAAATGGTGTAATTAAGAAAAATAACGACCAGTTTATCTGATGTATGCTTTTTTTTAAATTTAGTCGTTGCCAACCCCAACGCGGGGAAACTGGTTGAAATAAACGTCTTCCGAAACATGTTCCTGTCAATTCTTCATTTTTCTCATTGGTTAACCACCAGACCTACAGTGTCGGAGGACAACACGGATCTGAATGGCTCCACTGCAGACCCGCAGGCTCCCTGGGGAAATCGCTGGTGCACGGTGAACCATGGATTGCCCTGCCAACCTAATCCCTCCTTACCCAGGAGGCACTTGGCCAATTGTGCGCCGCCCCCTGGGAACCCTTGGTCACGATCGGCAAGAACATTCGAACCTGCAATCTGCAGGCTATAAGGCGCATCGTGAAAAGATCGACTTTAAAAAAAAAAAACCTCAGAGTATGACAGCAATGAATAAGAGGTTATGGTTATTACAAAAAGTTTTCAGCATTGGGTCTGTATTGAGTCACCCCGTGCAGTGTGTAAAAGATATTGCCTGCAGGCTTGGAAGGCTGCATTAAGAGATGTGTACACATGTTATCTGAAGTAAGTTGCCCTGGGGGAAGTTCTTTCATATTAACAAAGTCAACGTAAGATACCTTTCAATATTGCTATTTATACATTGTATTATTTAACTACAGCTATTCCTCCCAATCGCACTGAGCTTGGGCTTTGTATAAATACCGTCTCAAATGTGTGATGCTGGTAGAAGCAATTCAGTAGAATTGCCAGCATAGATTTACATATAATGGTAAAGTGCCAGAATCTAGTAAAAGTCTGGCTTTTCATACAAATAAAACAATTAGTAATATGGTACCTAACACAGTGTTATTTTAAAATGCAACTTACAACATTAACAGACTGCAAAAAAGCTATTCCGTTTAGAATGAAGTTTGGGCACTGAGGCATGAATTTGTACATGAAAGACCTGAGCTATGCTTGAGCTGCTCACCACTATGCTGGCGAAACAAGGAAGACAGATTGAGAATCCTGAGCTGAACTCGGAACACTGGACATAGACTGGATTTGAAACATTGTTTCTGAGACCCTGGTTCTCTTGCACTAAACCAAGGAACAATAGCGCTGGTGTACTCGTCACATGGACCCTTTGTGAACTTTTTGTGACAAAGAAAAACACCACTTTCAGCATTACCAGCAGTAGTAAATTTCCCCTGCTTCGGGGTAAACAGGAGACGACAAGAAATCAGATGCCAGTTGTGCGTGTAATTTAAAAACACTTCAAATCGCTTGCTTTGTAGCGTAGCTGGAGAAAGAACAGACTCCTTGGTTTTAATGACTGAAGAGGTGACTCATTGGTAATTGTGGGTTACTCTTGTTCATTCCTGCTGTGGAACACAGATTTAGCCATTTATCACCTGTGGGCAGGTGGCGAGTCGGCATTAGACAATTCATTTTCAATTTACGTCCCATTGTGAGATAATTTCTGGCAGCTGACTGAACCACCAACTTCCCTGCCCTAAAGCACCAATAATACCCAGCAACCAGAGGGACACTTGATTATTAATGATTAAAACAAAAATATATATGTTTAAAAAACATGAAACAAACACTTTAAATCAAAGTCACGATGCGTCAACAGTCAAGCTTTCTAAATGTAGTATATTTCACCATGGTACAAACGCAGTGGTTTATTCCTTGTTAAACTTTTCAGACCTACAACTATCTCAACCCTAGCATGCAATTATATTTCATCTGGACAATTCATTCACAGCAGAACGTTTCCACTGAGAGGGGGCTTCCAAGCATCTCTGAAACTGTAATATTGATTTTCAAATGCTGCTTTGGACATTTAAAATGTTTTAAAGCTGCAACAAATTGTTGTTATCTGCAAAGAGTCCTATTGAACTGGAGTCCAACGAACAAGGTTGGGGTCAATTCCTGCTTTTCAATTCTAGTTCCCACTCCATTTTATTCAGTTCCAACACATCATTGATCAAAATTGCAATTAGCAGTATTCTGTTAACACGAGCTTCCCGCTGTGGCAACAAATTACTTAAAGTTGTTGCTAGTCTCTAAACTATAAATTCAAAGGAATTGGAATTGATCTTAAAAATGGAATTCAAAAACAGGTACTGACCCCCCACCCCCATGTGAAGAAGATGAAGAAGGGTACAGTCACAAGCTAGTGTCCGCATCTCTCCGGGTCTTACTCTCCTCAGATAGAAAAGGCACAGGCATCCCTGCACGGCAGCACCAAAGATTCCATTAGTATCATAGCTGTTATTATAAATGCATGTATGTGAAATGGCACTCTTAAATTGCAAGTGCTTCAGGCATATACTGCAGGTTATAAATGACCACCCAACCATCCACCCTGTTGTCAGAAGATCAGTTTGGCAATGCTTTAAGTAACAGAGTCCATATTACACAACAATTAAGTAATAAAGAAAATGATACTTGCATAGGCTGTGTGTAATTTTAATGTGCGTCCAGCAATGTGTTTTAGTTTACTTAACATGGGGCTGCATTTGAAAACCATTTGCTGTCCAAAGGGTTATAAAACTACAGTGTAACACAACAATTAAAAGTTACGGGCGAACGTGCACATTCCTCTGAAGTGAGAGGATAAGTCTCATTGCAAACACCGTCAGATTCACCACCGAAATTCTGTAGACCAATTACAAAAAAAAAAAACCCAGTCGAGACCAAACACCTGTGACAGGGTATGAGATAAGTGTTCTTATCTCACTCCTGTAGCGTGCCCACAATGTGAAGCAACAATTATTGTCTGGATTGTGACTCACTTCCTTTCCTGGTAGAGCAATCCCTTACCTCCACTCCCACTGCCCTGGAATTTGAGCAGAGGCTAGCACTACACAAAACACAACTAAAACGGTACCAGTAAGCTTTGCTTTCACTGTTGCTAGTTCAGTTCATATTGGTACCTCCAGTCTCTACGAATACTTTAACCATGAAGTTTTAATAATAGCTACAGTTCCAATACAGTGTCTCAATAAGTACCTTGATTAGTGAATAATGCTACTTGATTATACAAGTCATAATCTGTTAAAGCTTTAACAGTGATATATAGCCTTCCTCCTTCCAAATGCAGTTTTCTACCTCGGACATCAGTACTACAATTATTATTAGTAGTATTATATATTCAGTATAACTCAGGATCTTGTTAGTTGTTAATTCTACATGCTACAGTTTTGCTAGTCTCACCTGCATGCCACCCGATTCCCCTGCCTTCATGCTCTGGACACAGGCGCAGGCTGGGCTGGGTATGGATTAGCCAGCGCTTGGAATCCAGGCAGCACAAGCCAAAGTGATTGAACCACTCTGCAGGGCGGCACCTCATGTTCAAACATTAACAAAAGCTCTGGGACTCGGGTAAATAAAAGCAACACTGATTCATAAAGCAAATACCCTCAGGTGAGTATAACTGACACAAGGGTGCGCTTCTTTTGTTCTATTTCACTGCTATTTTTCAGACTGACGTGAATCAAGTTCCTTGGGGTAGAATTACAACCACAGCGGTGCTACTTCTCACAAACGAAACATGCTGTACTTATGCCAGTGTTTGTACTTTGGCTAGGCTTGCATTGAGCAAATCACTATCATTTTGTGTACCACCCCCCCCCCCCCCCCCCCCCCCAAGCAAAATAAATAAGTAAATAAATAAATACATACATAAATAAATAAATAAATAAAAGACGTTTGTCAGAGACACGGGGGCTCTGCCGCATTTTGCATGATGGGTTTCAGTCGCCCTTGACGGCTGTCGGCATCTGTCTGTCACTTCTCAGATAGGAGACGAAGGAAGTGGCTAAATCGTTCCGAGTCCAAATAAGCTTTTGTGCAATTTTGATTCTGAAAACAACACTGCTGTATGTTTATATCAATAAACATTCATTTTAACACGAACGATGCCTCCTCCTTCAAAACTAGATCCATAGCAAAACCACTTCACCACTACTCTAACAAACTAAAAACGAAACACACACACACATTTATATTTATATATTATATATATATATATATATATATATATATATATATATATATAATATATGATATATTAAGCATATAAAGCATAACTTCCCCCAAGAAACAGCGTTACGCAGCTGATAGGAGATCAAATTCACAATGAACCATGTGCTGTAAGTACAAGGATAAACAGAGAACAAGAGTAAAAATTAAAAAAAAAAACTTACCGGAATAAAAAAACAAAACCAAAAAAATATGGATTGCCTGCAGTATTCTGAAAAACGCCATGTAAATACAATAAGTGCACTTCAGTCCACGGGAAGACTCCGTTTGCAGTTTGCTGTCGGTCGGACTACTTCACTTGATTAACTCCTGCCTCCTGAAGACCACAAGGAAACATGCAAACGAGCCCTTTAACAGGTGGGCGGTATTTGAAGATTAGATAGAACAAGCCCTCCTCTCTTCAACAGGGGGAAGGGGTAGCGCCTGCAAACAGCATTGTTTAGTTATCCTGTTTCTTTTGATGACTTGAAAGACTGGGTGGTTTGGAAGCAGATAGCCTCCCCCTTTCCTATTTCGGGACTCAAGTGAAGCGAAGGTGTACTGTTTCATGTGCATGTAAAACTTCAGGAGTCTCCCTAACCCCACCCCTTTCTCTCCAAGTGCATGCGACCAGAGCTAATAAAATGAACTGCGGGTACCACATTCTCGGTTGCGTTTTGATCAAGAGGCAATTAAGTGCCAATCAAACCCTATTGAACTGTAAAACCGCATTTTTGGTACCTACCGCAAATACTGGTAATTGTTTGCATAATTAATGTGAAATATTTTAGGTATGTGTTGTATGTGTAGTTTTTTTTTTTTTTTTTTTTTTTTTTTTTTAATTTAATTATTATATTATTTTTTTTTTTTTTTTTGTCGTAGCCATATTTTAATACTTGACACAAAGGTGACATATTAAACGATGATTAGTAAGATTTGTATTAAAAACACAATGCGGATAGATACATATGACACAAATAACGCTTACACGTAATAAAAACTGTGCGAAAATATACTGGACAGCATAACCTGATCCTTACCTGCTTGGTACAATAACTAGTGACTGTGCAGATTTATAATTCAAAGATCTGCCCAGGCACAGCCGTGTTGTACCAATCTCAGGAATACAGTCTCAAGTAAATACTTTGATGGACGGCTATTATACTTTAATTAGAAACATTATTATCAATGGATCAAAGCTGAACCAAGGTGGACCCACACCACCTTATAGACAAGTTTGAAAAAATACCTCTAACACAATAAGAGCCATTAACAAAACCACAAGCAAACCGTAGCAGAATCAGCAACGGGAACAAAATGGACTGGGAACAAAGGTCCTGATATCGTGGTACCTCGAATGATTACACTATGTAACACAATTTTTGTTCCTGGGTAGTGTTATTTCCTAATTGCTTATGCCTCAAAAGTATAGAAAATGGCTATTATCCCCCTCAAACTTTGCTTTTGTGACCAGGACAGTGATATTTCAAAATATCACTATTTCCAATGGGAAAATAAGCAAATGTGTGTCTTTTCGTTCACATAAAAGTAAAAAAAAAAAAAAAAAAAAAAAAAAACATATGAATCCAGTTGTTTTTCGAGATTTACAATTATACTGTATTTACAGTATAATTGTAAATCTCGAAAAACTACTCACTTCTAAATCTTTTGTAGTCATCTTTGTATTACTTTAGTATAAATACATGTTAATTTGGACTCATATGTTGTTTATTTTCTGATTTTATGTGAACGAAAAGACACACATTGCCCATTTTCCAATTGGAAATAGTGATATTTTGAAATATCACTGTCCTGGTCACAAAAGCAAAGTTTGTGGGGAATAATAGCCATTTTCTATACTTTTGAGGCATAAGCAATTAGGAAATAACACTTACTACCCAGGAACAAAAAAAAAAAAAAAAATTGTTACACAGTGTTAGTGTATCTTGGTTCACTGGGATATGAAAATATTAACTCTGTTATCCCTGTGGTGCTCGTCTACCTCTGAGTATTCTACCATTGAATTTTAGTGTCACTGCTTTAAAGTTAGTTTGGTTATTTCAATTTAACCCACAGGGTTAGTCTTCTGTTATGCTAATGAATGGCATAGCAACAAAAAGAGAGGTTATCATCAAACACCATTGTCCTGTGACATCACAGGTTTACTAAAACAGGTATTGACCTCACAATGGAAAGCTGTTCTCCTCGGACTGAAAAGGACACCTCCAGTGAGCAATAAAACAGTCCTAATTCTGACTATGACTGTCTCACTATTCATTATGAAAGCTACAATGTCCCACAATCGTGTATATTTTTTTCTGTACAATTTATTCAATGTATCTCCCAAAGTTTAGCCTTCTGTCCAGAATCTTGCTGACAGCTAACAGTACATGACGTGTATTTTTAACTGTCTGGACACATGTTTTTTTAACCCTGAACCCCTGCTTGCTGTGACGCCACTTTGGGAGACAAAAAGGCGAGCTCTGGCTCTACCCTGCAGCAGGTGTTGGAACTTTAAATTCACAACAGCATTCTTCCAAGAAATCAGAGCTGATATCTTCAACGTGATTTAAAACAGTCCCAATATTCTTTAATGTGTATTCCATTGATCTACAGTATACACTAGCTCTATCTATCTATCTATCTATCTATCTATCTATCTATCTATCTATCTATCTATCTATCTATCTATCTAGCTCAAATCATTAAAATGGAGGATCAAGGTTATGAAAAAAGAATTTTGAGCAGCCACTGCTTAGGTCCCTCGAGCTGCTTAAGTTTAAGCTTAGAATGTGTTGATTTATCTTTAATATTGCAATAGCATGAGAAATTATATGTAGTCTGTACGTGTTTATGGAAAGAATGTATTTTTTTGATAATGTTTTTATTGAATATATATATATATATATATATATATATATTTATATATATGTATATATATATGTGTGTGTGTGTGTGTGTGTGTGTGTGTGTGTGTTCTGGGTGCATTATCTTCAAATACAATGTTACAGATTTAAAGTTTAAACTGTTGCTTCCTGGTACATAATCACTTCCTGTGCTGTTGGTCAAATTTCCTGATCACTTGGGTGAATCTGAACTACAACACAGGAAGTAGCTACTTGGAACCAGGAAGCAACAACTAGTGCTAACATTGCCAGAACTAATACAAGGTGTGAAATTAATTTTGAAACCACGAGAAATGTCTACCATCCCCACGCAGGTGTTTAGGTAAAATGAGTCACAGAGATAGTAGACTGATTCAGCAGTCATCATGTGGGGCAGAGTAATGTCTAAAAATATACTGGAGTGGAAAATTGAAACGATTCCACAGCAGATTAAGAGCAGGAGACAGGGGGTTGGGGTTATTTAAGACCAAACAAAAGATAACTTTGCACGATGGTCACAGTGACTGAGGAAAAAAAGACAACGCTTTCCAGAGATTTGGCAGAATTCCCAAACCAAAGGATTTTTATTTTATTATTTTTAAGTAGAGATTAACCTCCTTACAGGCGCTATACTGTTAAGCAGACATGTGTTCTTAACCTAAGACCCTTTTTCCAAAATAAAAAAAAAAAACTCTTTAAACTGAATTATATCTAAAATGCGAAGCCTTTGATTGTTCTAAATGTATGAACCCTTAGAATGGAATTGTGTTACTTTTGGGGGGGTCGGTTGGGGGCTACAGTGAGGTCCCCTGAGGTTTTTCAAGGGTTTATTTAACCTGTCCCTGATGGGAGGGGGCTGTAGTGATAAAGTTACCCAGAAGGGGGCAGTTACACAGGATGTAGAGCTGATATAGAGTAGGTGCAGCATACGGACAGTTTCTAAACAATTAGGAAGATTAACCTCTGAATTTCAAATGTGGTCATCAAATCTCTAACAGAGTACTCATCTGATTCATCTAAGCAAGGTAACCCAAGCAAGATGCAATTCATGAACATGTACTCATGGACAAAGGCTGTATTTTTAAATTAGCAATATTAACATAACCCCTAATAAACATTAGTTCCTAATAAAGCCACTTTACAGTGTGTAGGTAATGTCACTGTAAATAATTCATTAAGTACACTGGCTTGACTATTTAAAGCAGCATGTGTATTGCATACTGTTGTTTTTTTTTTTTTTTTTTAGGTTTGACACACCTTGAAGACAAACGATACAGTACTACTTGTTTTCCACTGAGGTCAGGCTATCATAGCCCTTATTAAGACAAGGTTTTGCAATTGAGCACTGCCTTAAATCTACCTTAAATCAGGCAAAGACAAAGACTCGCCTGTGTAGCACACAACTACACATCCAGAAGAAACTCTACGGCCAAAATATTGACAAGATTTCACAGCAGACCTAGTGGAGATTCATTTTTAAAATGGAAAAAGTGCATTTCCAAAAAGTTACCCAAGTTCAGCATCTTCCACGAAGCAAATTGACATTATAAACATCTGGCAACCACCTATAAGCCTGATTTCATCAAGGATTACAAGCAAATGATCATGATCAATGTAGCAGATAAGGCAGCCACAGCATTGCAGTTTAACTAGTTTCACAGCAGCCTATGGAATTAATCAAACACATAGGTAAACAGATTTAAATCCTGTCATATCATTATGGGCTGGTTTTGTCTAAATATGCTGCTTTCAGTGGTGCACTGCCTATATAACCCCACTGGATGGCAGTGCGAGGCTTTATTTGGGTTTATATAGACCTGCATTTGCAATGTCATTTTTTTCAGTACCAGTCCTGCTATCAAATAATTATTTTTAAACTATGAATACTGCCTGTTACCTGGAGGCTTTACATGCCAAATTCATTTAAAAACAGCAATAACCCACTTTTATCTTATCTTACAATATTTCCAAAGCTGAGGACGTGTAAGTAGGACAGTCATGAGATATTTGAATACCACCTTTGTAGAATTTTAAAGACTTGGTTAGCCTTGGTGGTTGACACATTAAATTCAACATCCAGTTTATACAGAAAAATCTGATCAGGATGGCTGACAATCAATGGGTTGCCTCTGTTCGAAGTCTCCATTTAATCAGCTGCCAAACTTATGCTCAAAATGCTGCCAAGCTACTCGAGGCGAGGTACAGACTGGCAAGTCCCCACCTGGCCTCATCGAACAACTGACAGGTAAATTTTCCCCAACCCATTGTCCACCCGAACCCACATGAGTGCAAAGGCCAATTCTATGCTCCCTGTTGGCCCCTAGACTAGAAACTCTAACAGGATTGGAACCGTGATTGCTTGGCTCACTCTGTGCCTTATGAGCCACTGAGATCACCAGGGTAAAACTGCTTTGAACACCCAGCCTCAAAATCAATCATAGTGAACATTACAGGCAGAGATGGAACAATGTCTCCATCTGTGTACAGCCTCCTCCTCGTACCATGCCATCTGCCTGCAGTGCTCTTCAGAATAAAGTGTATTGATTGAGACACAGAAGGAACAGGTGATTAGCATTCAGCACAGACACTCTCCAGGGCTCACATATTTTCCGGGGGAAATTCATGCAGATCCACTATATTAATTTAAGCGTCTGTTTATACAGATCACTTCAAACTGGGTTAACAATGGTGAGTGACAAAGCAGTTCAGATGATACAGCATTCTGTAATTCTGATATTCTGCATGCTTTACTGGCATGCTGTGTTAAACTCCGGTGTATACCTTCAAATACTGATTCTTGTTCTGCCTGTCTCTCGGGGATCATTGTAAATGGGAAACACATCTCAAACGATGTATCCAGGTTTTGAGCAAGTGTTTTGAATAGAATTGGATTCAATAAATGATATGCTCTCACAGATGAGACAAGGCAACAAGACAAGGAATCACACAACTGTCAGTCTAGCCATGCAAATAGACCAGGCTGCTGTGATTAGCAGCAACTAGGAGAGTATAGTAGAGAGTGGGTCGAGCCCCACAGCTGAAAGGTCACAGATACACATGATATTTTGGAATGATTAGAAATCAGATCCCTTGATTTTACTGAGTGGTTTTTTAGTTGTCATGCCATCATCAACCTATAAATACAGGCAAGGTTTTGTTTAGAGTGACTAATTATTTATTTATTTATTTATTTTATTTTTCCCCCAATTTGGGATGTCCAATTATGTTTTGTTGTTTTTTCTTCTCAATGCCCAACATGTCGGTACCATGTCTGGAACAGTCACACCTTGTCATGTGGTTTACCCAAGTGGGGGGGGGGGGGGGGGGGGTGGAGGGGATGAAACATCTCACCTCACTACACCGGACTGCACTAGTAGCTTGCTGTAGAGTTTTGTGATGCTGAATCAGTTAAGCTGCTGAGGATGGATAGTGATGCTGCCCCAGGTAGCTAATTTCACACTAATATCAAAACTTATGTAACCCTTATGTAGAAATGAATCCAGCAACCTTGCAGACGAAGATCATCTCTAGAAAACTGTGACCCAGTCAACAATGTGGAGCAAACGAAGATCATCTCTAGAAAACTGTGACCCAATCAACAATGTGGAGCAAATGAAGATCATCTCTAGAAAACTGTGACCCAATCAACAATGTGGAGCAAATGAAGATCATCTCTAGAAAACTGTGACCCAATCAATGATGTGGCGCAAATGAAGATCATCTCTAGAAAACTGTGACCCAATCAATGATGTGGCGCATCACCTCATTTTACTATTTTTTTTTTTTAGCATTGTTTCGATAAAAAGACGGGAAATCTGGTGAAGATCAAAGGAAAACCAGAACATACTAATCCAGCACTGTTACTTGGCCATCCCACAGTGGATTTGCAGCAAGATTGCCTGTCACAAAATGACACGTCTGTCTGTTTTTAATTATAATATATAGCATTATTGAAAGGCATGTCGTGAAGGGGAAATTACCCATTTGTACAATTAGAAAAGGTCACATGCAGTGTCTGAACCAGAACTGCTGTGGAAGCTTTGATTCCTAACTGCAGAAAAGCTGGACCTGTTCCATATTCTGTATTATCATCCCTGCAGAGCAGGTTTGACTGCATCCATACAGTATATTTGTTTGGAACTAAATGCACAGATACTGAACAACAACCAGCACAAATTGCATATTGCATTTAAATACCATGTGCACACACACACATGGACACACTCACACACTCACCAGTGCTAGGGTATGTTCAGATAGAGGCCCACATATGTGCTATTAAGATGCACATGTGTGCTAATAAGAGGCACATGTGAGCTACTAAATCACAATTTGTTAATGGGCTGAGAGAGCACAGAATGGGTCTTATCTTGTACAAAAATCCCCAGCAAATCCTCTCTTTATCCCCAGCTAATCTGGTGTCGGCCTCAGACATTAATGACGGCAAACACTATTGTAATAACATTTCAAAACCTTTTAAAAGTTTCTGATCATTTTCTCTCCAGCTTACGACAGCACAGTCAGAGCAGGACAAGGATGGGGTCATCATTCCAGCCAGAGTAACACTTTACATAACGACTTAACTGAGCAACCTTTTCATTGATTTATTTATCTTTTTTCGTCATTGACATTTTGTCCCAAATTTCAACTAATTGGTGATTTTTTTTTTGTCATTAATTTGAGCAGTGGACTTACAAGCCTGCCTCAGAGAGCCATCTGTAGCAACGATTCAGGTGGCCCCAGGTAGTTTTTTTTTTAAAGAAGTGTTACCAGTGTCAAACTGAGAGATCCAGACTGGGGTTTTAAAATTGGCTTTTACTGAAGCCTGTGATTGATATACAATAAGGTTTAACATGGATCTCCTATAATGTTTCTCTTCCCATCTCTTAAAATTGACATACATTGTTCTCTTGAAGCATTCTACAAGATCAAACCACTACTTGTCCAAGATATAAACAATCAATAACACATATATAACACATCTATAACACATACATAACTGTGTTATAATGGATAAATAAGACCGTACTTAATAAAAAAAAAAAAACATGCTATAACAATATTGTGTTATGAAAACATGTACCTAAGGCAGTTATAAGAAACACGATAATTGCTTTTTGATATGAAACTTTGCAATCTTAATGTGTTATTAAAATTATATCATAATAAACATTATAATATATAATTTCCTGATAATAAGAAATAATTGCAATTAAAGTCAGGGTTTAACCGAGGTAAATGCAGCCATTCCTCTCTTTTCTCTCTCTCTCTTCTCCCCCCTCTTGTCATCAGTTTAAAGGCAGTGCCAGTTTCATTCTGCTTGAAAGAAATTGGAGAGAGTTCAGTGGAAGGGGTTGGACACTTCCTTCTTCAACACCTTGCACAAGGAGTCCTCAGTTCACAAAAACTCACACACAGAAACTTCTAATTAGACTGCATCTCTACAGAGCAAGGGAAAAGACAGTGACATAGCTTTGTCATATTAACAGGTGTTTTTCTCAAAAGCTATGAAAATAAAGCTCATGTACTCAAAATGCCATTATACAAGCAGGCCAAAGTTTGGAATTTTAACTCAGTATGAGTTTTTACCAAGTCTTGAGGACATGACCACTTTTTTATTTCCCCAAATATCTCTATCTACTCTACATTCATCTTTCAAAAATAAATAAACAAATACAAAAGTTGAAATCTGGTTCAGCGAGGAAACTGTTTTTTTATTTTTTTTTCTCAGGAGAGCAGTTTTGAGACCCTCATAAGTAACAGAAAGCTATTTGAATAGTGCACTTGGTGCTTTAGTAAAATATGTTTAGCAGAACAAAAAGCCATGATAAAACTGTGCTGCTGGCAAAGGACGGGAATTAAAAAATATGTAGGTCATTGAAACCCGGGTCATGTGACAGTAATGTCATGTGGCTGCAGTGCCTACATGGGCCCCAATGAGTGTCTTCAAATTAGACAAGGACACTTTTCTGACATGCCTTGAGTCATGCGACCTAACTCTGGACCTTTCTGCATGGAACATTTTAATCCTGCAAATAAGAATGGTATACTCCAAAAATTCTTGTAAGGGTTGCCTCTTAAAAGGGGCATCACTATAAATACATTGACTTCCTCACCCCGACTCCATGGGAAGCCTGTAGAAATATCTTGCTCTCACAACCCAGCAACATTTCAATCTACACACCACAGCACCAACATAATAAGACATGATGGAGGGTAGAGTAGCAGCCTAATTCCTCGGGTTCATTAACATTCAAGATCCAGCTTTGAGTCGCTGGTGTTCCTAGAATTTCGATTCCCATAATTTGGTGTCTCAACCTGCCAATTTTAATTGCTCTTGTGTGATTTTTTCCATAGCAGCATTGCAAAGTTCTATCAAAAGCATTTCACAAGTGACCTAAGTCTATTTAAATCTAAGCATTAACTAAAATCAGAGTGACAGCAGGGTAACTGTATGGCAAAGTTATGTAGGAAACAAATTTGGATATAGTAAATGCATACAAGCATGGGAAAAAAACATGACTAATTCCTACATGTATTAATTTCTACAAGCACTAACCCCCTGTCTCAGCATGTTCCCTGAATTCAATCTTCATAAACAAATGAAATAATTAATCCCACATTCAAAACACCCTGAGTGATATCACTTAATTGCCTGATATGATAACAATCTAATTTTGAGGCGGAATATCCACTAATAGTCGCCTTAATGCAACATTATAAACCCCCAATTAGTAAACAGATCAAATAAATGAAGACAACACATGTACTGAATGGCAAATCAGTAAAAAGAAACATGAAAAGCAATCCCGTTACAAAAAGTCAAAGCTAATTGTTCTGTCTCATCTGCATTTTTACAGTATGGTAATTTTATTCCCCCCATTGCTGCAAAACATGACCCTGAGTGTTTACTGGGTCGATAATTAATTAAATTTAGTAAATTAATATTATTTAGTATTCATTTTATGAGGTCAGGCTATTTTTTTGAAGAAGGTCACATTTTTACTATTTCAAAGAATAATTTAACTTACATTGCCTGCACCTGCTGTAAGTGGTTTCTACCTAGTTTCACGCTGGTATACTTGTGAGCAGCGTGGTTTGGCTGGGCTAGTCGCTTCAGCATCAGGCACTAGTTCTTCTGATGCATGGCGTACGCTTACATGGTCAGCAGGAGGAATGCATCCACTTGTCAAATCTTGGAGGGGCCTTTGCTAAACTGAATGTCATTTGGGTTTCTTATTAGGCTTGCTTTGGGTCTGTGATTAAGGATGGGTGCCATGGGTGGTAAGGATTGATTGTTCGAGCGTGCTTGAGAGGGTGGTGTTTCAGGCTAGCACAAACCCTGGAACAGGATGGATATAGGGGGTGTTGAATATGACCACATGATAGGCCTCAAGAAAGAGAGCTACAGGGAAACTGTAGAGAATTAGGCCTCTTGTTCTGGGGCTTTGTATTAAGCCTGCAAAAATAAACTGTCTTTGAACAAGAGCCCTTACGGTATTGCTACCACCCTGTCACGAATACTGCATATCCAGGACCAGTACATTTTTTTCCTTGATGTGTTTCAGTTGGCCAATGGCAGATGGCTCTGATATAAGGACAAAACTACATAGAACAAATCACCCACTGCCCATCAATGGTGGTTATGGACAACCAATTTCTATTCTATGTAAAAGCAGTGAAGTTTGCAGAAGTGCTTGTAAAAAGTTAACATGCCCTTCACACCTCTTCTGTCACATTTCCTCATTGAAAATAGAATTCTTTCCACGCGGTTATTGAAAACATCGGCTTCTAAGGATAGAACATTGCAGCTTTTAGCGCTAAGAAATGAGTGATAATTAGCTAAATTAACCAAATGCTTTCTTGCTTCTCTAAGGCGTTGATTGAGAATGAGTTTTTAGGAACAGGGAAAGAGACAAGAAGAGAAAAACTGGTCAATTTTTAGCTCTTCAACATGGCAAACCAACAACACCAGCCCTAAATTAGACCACACAGGTTTTATGATGTGTCACATGTTTCAAGGGTGTTGCATCCCAAACTAAAATCAACTGATCTTCATCACTATCAACCTCAACTTTAAAATGAGCACTAGTCAAGGCACTTCATTCACAGCTCTCCAGCACTCTCTCCCAGCATCTAATGCATCTCTGCTAAACAGCTACTCATAAGAAAAAAAGGATTCAACATAACAAGCACTGCCATACATCATCTAGACAAAAAGAGCTGCTAATAAGAATTCCATTTCTTAAACTCTATGAAGGCATGCGCTTTGACATTGCTACAAGATCCAACTCAAACACTGACACTTATGCAGAATATTGAATACCTTCTCTACGGAGAGTCATTTTTTTTTCACCAATTCATGTTAGCTCTGACAGGGACCTTATTAAAACTGGAATAACCCTTGCATTAAATCCAGCAAGAAATGAACAGCCTGACTACCAAGGACAAGCCAATTTGATCTACCTCAAGGCTATGCCTGGCAGTCAACATGAGAGCAGATTTCCACTGGTGGTATCCAGTTCCAGAGACAAGAGGGATGAGTGTCTGGGATCATTGCCAATGAAACACCCCCCTTTTAGAACTTTTGATTTAGTAGATGTCCATTATTTACCCTTATCAAAGCTTACCACGTTTAATTTCATTTCATACACATTTTGTCAAGACTTCACTACTGCTACCATATGCAGCAGTAAAGGTATACATTTACAGTTACTTCTCTGTGGGGAAAGGGTGGAAGAGTTTGGGTATGAGATCAGAGAAGAGACCAGGTGGAGGTCTTCAGGACCAGAATAGAAGCTGTTGAACCTGAATTGAAGAGGAATAGTGGAATAGTGCATTACATAGTCAGACAGACTGGATTGCAAGGGGGTCAGGCTGGAGGGTGGTAGAGGAAGCCTTTCAAAGAGGGTGTAAGTGGGGTAAAAGCAGCAGGCATATATGATCTCAGGGGGCAATTGTTTTATTTTATGGTCAGTCATAAAATCCACTGGCTGTAACAGGGGTAACATAGTGAGATATAAATTGCAATAAATATACACACACACACCTGCAATATAATTCACACACCAGCAGACACAAATCTCTGTACCTTTGTGCAGTGGTATCTGTCCTAAGTTAATAGGTCCCCTGATGCTGGACACTCGGTGGATCCTCACCCAGTCACTAGGTGCAAGAGTAAATCAGGTTGATCTAGCCTATGGGATACTCCATGCTTGCAATGTTAGGTATTGTACAGATGTACTGGGTTTGCACAAATGGTGGAAAGGATTGCACATTGCACATGCATAATCCATGTTTGCATTGGATAATTACATTTTGGTTTATTTATGTACAGTATTAAAAAATTGACTGAGTGCATCTTGAGCTTAAGATGATGTCAGCCTCATTTTGCTGTGTTAATAGCTTAATTTGAGAATATACTTCACTTTATAAGATTTGAATCTATGCTATTTACCTAAACTATGGTTCTTTCCAATATACTGAAACTATTTTCATAGCTTTGCTATGCATTATAATACAACTACCAGATTTAAACTAAGGGCAAGTGATCTATTTCATCCCAAAACAAAAAAAAAGTAATTAAGTCAATAATAAAGAACTAAGACTGTGATTTATTTATTCCTAAAGATACTTTTCTTTATTTGATCCCATTTCAGTGTAAAAAAAGATGTGTTCTGAACCTAAAAACAAGGAGAATTTTGAAATTGTATTTTTGCTTCTTTAATTAACAATAGCATGTTCCTATCAGTGTGCTTTTTTGTAAACTTTCTAATAATTATAAAAAGGAGGAAGAAGTCCCTGTTTCAATATTTAACTTTTAGTTCAAAGCACTTAAGCTAACTCTATTAATATCCATAATATCTTGTGCAGTATATTCCAAAATTATTGCTGTCCCTGGAACAAAAGAACTACACAGAGAGACAAACAAATACACATACAAACACACACTAACACACACACAAACACATACAGAAACACACACAAACATACACACACACACACACACACACACACTAACACACACGCACTCACGCACCGCCCCCCCCCCCCCACACTCACACACACACACACACACATGCACGCACGCACACTCATACAAGCACATACCCATGTTCTACCCTGGGACTTTATAGCCCCTGCCTTGCTCACTGAGAATGATTGCATTTGCATAATCTGAGTAATTTCCCTGAAATAAATTGTGTAATTGCTTAATACACAGTCTCAATTACACTCACTCTCAGATTCTGCACCAGAAATTGTTGTATTACCTTAATGAATGTATGCATTTTGTAAGCATCATGCAGTGGAGAGCAAGGGCAGGGTGATAATTCGGGCCAAGTTCAAACCTTTGCGTCTGTGTTAATACATTAGCATACACAACAATGTTGACCGTGTGATTGTGGGTTTAAATATAAAAGGCAGTAACTCAAGCATGCAGTAACTAGAGGACGCATCAAGTGTCCAAGGTGATAACAGTGTACAAAGTAGACACATGGTTATACAGCTGGAGTGAGCAAGACTGTTGTCGTCAGACACACTATATGAACACTGTAGTACTAACTATTATAAGAGATTGGGCAGTTCCTTTTTTAAGCAACTTATGTGCAACAGCTTGCTGTTGCTATGGATATTTTGTGACCAGTGTTTATCCAAACTGTACTGTTTTTGTTTTATTTTTATTTTTTTACATGGGCATCAATATATTAATAATATAATATAATGTGTGTTGAAGAGTTTTATCCACTTGTAAATAAAAATAATGTATTTAAAACAACACCGCTCAAGTGAGAGTTTATCAAAAACGAAACACAATTCTTTCTGCTAGAAATGAGATGTAGATTTTTTAACACTGCATTTTTATTGTGTAGAGTCTATTTCATTGAATTTCACTCCAGTAGTAAACTCTGTGTAAGTGTGTTGCTGAATCAGAAACGATAATTGCAACAAACTTCATAACTTAAGCATGCTGCTCAATACCCATGACATGAAATGGAGAAAGTTTTCCCAAGACGAGTCAGTCAAGGACATCAGGCAAACTATCAGGCATCAATGAATGCAAAACATTTCCAGATACTTTTGTGTCATTTTCTTAGCTGGATTTGAAATACACAAATCCTCTGTGAGACTTCTGCAGGATGCAATGTTTGTGTTGGAAAGTGTTCAAACTAAGTCATCTCGCAGATCATGGTTATCCTGTCGTTTTCTTCGAGTGCTTGTGACAGCTGCCTGTTTTGTATTCATTTGATCTTCCAGCTCTATATGCCTGCTGAAATTTCAATTCACCCTTTGCTTGAGGTGTTAATGTATCAGTAGCAGTTCTGAAATAAACTTCAATCCCTCTGCCACTGCAGTGCCAAACTCCCCATCAGAAACACTAGTGTCAATGTCTTTATTGCATTATTATTATTATTATTATTATTATTATTATTATTATTATTATTATTATTATTATTATTATTTATTTTTTTAAATTTGTTAATAAATTTGTTAATAGGGTGCAAGGTTATCTAAAAAGAAAAGTTAATTAAACCAAAACGATTAAAAAGCAATTTACATGCATGTAGCCTGTCTGTGTACTTGCTTGCGGATACAATAGCACACATGAAAGTTCACTAAATCTCCCTCAGTCAAATGCCTGCACTGCCACAGACAGCCACAGTCAACTCTGCACCACCTGCTCCAATCAATAGAAAACACTGCTTCCAAAACCACAGCACCTGACTTCACTTGAATGCAGATTCATTAACAGACTTCATGAAGCTGTTTGCTCTAAACTAATTAGGCAGATGCTGCTTGGCATCTGATGTGTTGTGAAAAACGTTGCCTAACAAACTAGCATTGCCGACAATTAACAAAAGCGAATGCAGACTCTTTGTTTATGAGAAAGAAGTTCCAGGATTTATCTATGATTTCCACATCGATGGGCTGCAGAGTTTAATAGAAACAGATTTCAGTTAATTGTTAGCAGCCAGTCCAGGTGGAGGCAGCAAACAGGACAGTCAGTTAGGCAGAGCGAGGGGTGTACAGCCATGAGTGTGGAGTCCAATAGCTTTTCATGCAGCTTATAGTCAAAAACACACTTGCATATTTCAAAGGCATTCATCTGAACAACTCTTTTGAAACAACCTGCTTACATGACAAAGAGAGATATTTTTACAGTTTAAAGCCTTACTGGCCCATCACTATACTGTAAATCCAGCTCTAGAAAACTCAATTTTATTTTGCAGAGCTGGTTTGTATCGTACCAGACCTGTGGGATGATAATAAGATAACTGCAAGTAGTGCCCCAAAGCTATTAATGATGGTGCTGCTCTCTGCTGGAATATTAGCGTGGCTAAAGCTTATTGATCCCAGCCTTGACTCATCAATCACTCTTGACAGCTCTCTTAAGGCACTCAATATTGTGAAGGGCAGCCTAGCACCCAGGTGTCAATTGGGGTCAATAGCTCATACAGTTCTTCAAATGGGCTCGATGTGGGGTTCAAAATATGCCTTGATTTGTAATAATATTGTTGACACATGTATTAAATGGAAAGCAAGCTCAGTGATTGTTTTTTTTTAATTTATTTGGTCTTTAAATCAATGAAATAATTGTTACTAGATGATGCAAACTGATTGTATTCTGTATGCAAAACCCACTACAATGTGACTTCTATAGGTCTTTTCATCTAATTCATTTCTTTGCCATTAGTTTCACTTTGGTGTTCAAAATGGGCAAGATGATATTTCTTATACAATAGGAGAAACTCATAATGGAAGGCATATACTGTATATCAAAACTGAGATTGAATTCCCTTCTCTACATTGTATTAACTGGCTTTGAGTTTTATGGGTGAATCCTTCTTATCTGATCATTGTCTGTGTTGATTTCAGATTAATCACGTAAATCCTATGCATCCTACCTACTGTATACTGCACCACAGATACTTTTTTAAAAAACTTGTTTGTATTGGATCAGGAAGCACAGGCTATAGCCAAATAGAAAGGAATCCCCAAACAAGCTCAATGCCAGGGATATCTGTAAAGAACCATTCAGAATTATTGCTGGTATCACGGAAATGATCAAATGACATTTGAACAATTTAAACGATGCATTTAATCTGCAACCTAGACTATTTAAAAATGATCAAATTTTTAAATATTACAGTCAATGCTTGAAATGTTTAGGGTTTCGCTGACTACTAATTCAATTAACGATGACTAATTGAATACTATTTGACAAATTTAATATGATTGTGTTGATTTGCACATTACAATGCTGAGGTTTTTTGTTCTGTTTTATTTCTGTTGTCCTTTCCTTGATTCTTGGAACTCACCAAAAGCATTGACAAAACAGGCTTCTTTAATTCTGAATTTCAAGCCACTTAGTATGTGAAGTGTTTTGTATTTGTTAATGGGTGCAATTGATTAGTTATGGAGCCAACTATTGCTGAAAAAGGGGTATATTGTTTAACAATCTGACCCTTTTATTCTTTTCAGTGTGTACCAGGGGCGCAAATACAATTGTGTGCAAGAATATGTGTTGTGTTGGTCTCTGTATTTGGTAATGTATTGTATTGTAGTTGAAATCAATTAAAAAGAGAACAACAATGTAAATCAACTAAACCCTTTGTAAATATCACAGGACTCTAAGCATGCTGTTCTGAAACCATTAAAATGTCATTCCCATCTTCCTTGCTCTTTGAGTGCTGTTGACACAATGGTGTAAGGCAATTCCATTGCTCACAGGAATGCTCTATGTTACATTACGAGGTAGCTAATGGCATCGCTGTGCTATTTAATGCAGTACCTAAACTACTGTTAAGATTTAAAGTTGGCTCTGTCTCCAATGGTGCAGTAAGACTGTATTTATATGTGTTGTGAATGATACTATACTATATATATATATATATATATATATATATATATATATATATATATATATATATATATATATATATATATATATATATATATATATACACACACACACACACACACACACACACACACACACACACACACACACACACACACATATATTGGAGCCTCCACTGTATTTTAAACCTTTAACATTATAAACATTGGCTATTCCCATTGAAAAAATATAAAGAAACCTCTTACTACAGTATATACTGTCAGCATTAATAAAGATGAACTGTCTTCTTAAGGATTTGACATTCATACAAATGGGAGGGGATAATTATATCTGTGGTCTAAAAGAACAGTGTTTCTCTATATCAGCAGTACAGTATAAGCATGTAGGTTATAGTAATGTCATCCTGCTGTGAGCTTCCAAACTGACATTTGGTTGTCCTGTAGCAGTAATAGGAAACTCTTAACAATAGTGTTCTGCTCTTCGCTAGAATGAAACTCATTTTGCTTTCCAGGAGGGCAGACAACTGCAGCAGAGAAGTTGCATGACTAAAAGAGCGCAGCCGGCACTCCACCAGCATTGCAACAAAAACCAATCGAGATGCAGCCAGAAACAATAACATTAGCATGCAAACAAGCTGGCAGGCCACTGCAGTCGTGAGCCACCTTCTGAATCTGCACATTCAGATATTGTTTAAACTCCAGCTTGGGTGCGTTTATTATGTAATTCATTCATTGATTTGCTTCATGTGTTAATTAGTTAGTGTTAATGAATCTGGTTTGGGCACTAGCCAACACTAAAAAGACCATCTCAATGACAATATAAACAAATAGCTATGACAAAACAAACTAAAAGGCTCACAATGTCATAAATTCTAGACTGGTGCTTGCTGTTTTTTCTGCTCTGGTCACAAGCAGCAGTAGGCATGTAAGATTTCACTCTAACTGAAAAAAGAAATGATGGGTAAATAATGTGAGTTAGGCAGCTGCCTCCTGCATTATAACCACGAACCTCTTTAACCCACTGGCTGCCTGGCTTGTTCAGTTTATTAAAACTGGATTGTGACTGGCATTATATATCACTATAAAGTTACAGTCCAGCTACACCTCTGGTAAGTCACGTATATTACAATATAAGATCATAGTGATTTTCAAAAGGGCAGTATGGAAATAGTAGTGTCTGAATTAGGCCACATGCACTGCTTCAATAAAGTGTACGCAATGATAACTTTATTTTGTACTGAGCACAGTATGTTAAAGCTACACTGCTGCATTATGCAGTTTTACAGAATGTATTAACAGTGTGGATACAGATTAGTTTGGATCTTAAAAAAAACATACCTTGGGTGTCCATAATTCTAAAATAAGATGTTGAATGACAGCGCGACTTATTAATTGCTCTCCCGTTTTGAAAAGCGTGCGTGTGTGTTCCTCGCTGTCCAGGGTCCTGAAAACTCCGGCTCCGGTCCTCCAGTGTAACGCCGTCCCGTTTTTTGCGTGCAGCCCTGTTTTCCTGCATCTCTCCTCCACGCTGCTCACTCGATCGGGATCCTAGGGGACCGCTGCGTGCTGCAGCATCACAACCTGCCTGCCTCCCTGCTTCACATAGCTCTGTCTGGTCGCCGCAAATCTGAGTAAGCCGCACAGCGATGGGGATCACTGTGGACCGGGGCTCAAACATCTCTCAACAAGGCGTTTGACAGAGACAGAGAAAGAGAGAACAACAATACAGCACGGAAGACAACAAAACGCACTGAGCCTGTTTTTATTTAATTTTTTTATGATTGTTATTGTTTTTTGTTTTCTTTTTTTAAAATTACAATATTTGGGAAGCATTGGTAACCGTTATAGGATAAAAACAAACGCCTGTTTAAATTCTCATCTTTGATTCGGAAGCCAAGGTAAGCATTTAGTTATTTCACTGAACCCTGTTTACATTTCTATATTTGCTGCATTTGTACATTTTGCGAAACGTGATGGTCTGCTCAGGTTATAAAGCCAGACCGTGTTCTCTGTACGGGTGATGCTCAGATGTTTGTGGTTTAACATTTGTTTTTTTTTTTCAACTTAATGCAATACAATCTATAGAAACTGATCAAGGGAAACAGCAATGCGATACAGACAGCCGGCTCGCATAATTGCAAAAGAGACTACGCGGGTGCGCGGATTGCGTTTATACATCTAAGTGTTTATTTATTTGTATTCCTAGAGCGTGCCAGAAAGGGGAGGGGAGACGACAAAGCCAGTTACATTAGAAGAACCCGTACTTGAAATGCACCAGATCTCGTCGTTTGAATCAGGATTTTGTTTCGATTTAGTTGAAAATTATTTGATGATTGGGCGAGCTGGGGGTGGGGCGGGGGGTCCCGGGGATCCCATGACATCTGGCCATTTTAACATCATTCATGGGTAAAAGGGCTGAGGAGGTGCTGATCCCAAACACTGTCCATTGGCGTAAAATTGCCATACACTGGACTAGTCCAGTGTGATAACGAGAGGAGAGGGACGGTAACCAGGATTTTGGCATTGACTCAAATTAGAATTGCATTAACGTTTCCAGCGCTGCTGGATCATTCTCGGGTCTCTTTTAAAACCTTATATATATATGATAACCCTGGTGAGGGTTAACACTTCAATGTGATTGCAGTGCCGTGGTTGCATGATGCACTTAAAGAGGATGTGTGAGAGGGAAGCAGTCTGCATTGGTTCTTGCACCTACAAATGTCAAAGTAAACACGGCCAGGCCAAGAGGGGGCGTCGTCTATAGCCCGAGAAGAGCGGAATAAAAAAAGGTTGTTTTTTTTTTATATTGCTTGTATAGTTAACACAGAGGGAACGCATTGTATGTGAATATAAGGTTATATTAGATTCTTTCTTTCTTTCTTTCTTTCTTTCTTTCTTTCTTTCTTTCTTTCTTTCTTCATATTGTTCATTCTCCCTCCCTCCCTTTCCTCTCATCAGTCATTCTTTCATTCATTCAACAGCACAGCATTGATTATTCGTTTTTTTTCTCCATCTCTTACGTCATACCGTTTCCCTCTTTCATCACTGTTCAAGCCTTGAGGTAAACTAACAGCAATATACGTAGTACTGCATGTGACATGATATCATACTGTGTCAAACCTGATGCTGAATATGCCTATATGTCAACCTATGGTCCTATTGCCATTTCTATAAAATAAGAATTGCATATTTTAATTTGTAATGTGGAAATTGAGACTACCCCCCCCCCCCCTCCAAAAAAACAAACAAACAAACAAGCACACAAAACAAAACAAACAAACAAAAAACAGTTGCTGAGTTTTTATGAGATTTGCTTGTGTTAAATAACATCACAGATGGGAATCGCAATCAGTGCTGTGCCTTTCTCTGGAACAGTACAAGCCTATTGTAATATTCTACAATGATGTGGTTGCACAGTATACCCATTCTTGAATTGGTCAGAAACAGAACTAGAATATGATGGATTTGCCTGAAAACCTTTTGAGAGGTAACGGATGTGCAGAGCAAAATAACAAGCAGACGATATTTGCAATTTATAAGAACTAAAATGTGTTCACAGTCTTAATTAGGTCTTTAATCCCTGCATGGAAACAGTGGAAATAAACAACATGTTAATAATTTCACCCTTTTGAAATGGCTCCTGCTAGAGACCTAGGACAATACTGTAGCGTGTGCACTGCATGTTCTTTCAAGCACAGGCAGATGCAGATCCATTCATCTTGGGTTTGCCCTTGCAAGAGCCTTGATGTCAGTCTTTGAGGAAGGAAGTCTTTAATCTATTGAGGGAAATTAGAACAAACAGTGTTTCAGACCTCTTGCTGAAAAGCTGCTTACATTCTGAATAATCTCCCGGACGTGTAGCTCACTGTTCCAAAGGACATGTGGGAAGAATGAATGATTCAGTTCCGGGGCTTGGAGGTGGGGATATTAGGGTTCTGGTGAATCTCATAGCATAATCTGACCAATTCAAGGTGTGTCTCAGTGTTGAGTGTTAAATAATTCATGTTGGCTCTCCTACAGTCCTTCAGGTTGGACAAGCAGTAGAATATTAAATGAGAGAGCCATTACAATGTTAAAAGCTACACAATTAGGGAGAGTTGGGGGTATAGGGAGAGTATAGAGGGGTACAGATTGAGGGAGAGTGGTGGGTTTTTTACAGTGAGGTTTGGGGTACAGATTGAGGGAGAGTAGTGTTTTTTGACAGTGAGGTTTGGGGTTACAGATTGAGGGAGAGTAGTGTTTTTTTACAGTGTAGTGGTTTGAGGTTTGGGGTACAGATTGAGGGAGAGTGGTGTTTTTTTACACTGGGGTTTGGGGGTACAGATTGAGGGAGAGTAGTGTTTTTTGACAGTGAGGTTTGGGGGTACAGATTGAGGGAGAGTAGTGGTTTTTTACAGTGAGGTTTGGGGTACAGATTGAGGGAGAGTGGTGTTTTTTTACACTGGGGTTTGGGGGTACAGATTGAGGGAGAGTAGTGTTTTTTGACAGTGAGGTTTGGGGGTACAGACTGAGGGAGAGTAGTGTTTTTTTACAGTGAGGTTTGGGGGTACAGATTGAGGGAGAGTAGTGGGGTTTTTAGAGTGAGGTTTTGGGGGGAACAGATTTAGAGTCAGGCTGTGTTACAGGTGTGGAGGATTTAGGGAACTTACAGACTGAAGGAGGGTGAGGGGCTGAGAGTTGATGGGTCTTTGTGGAGTACTTGAGTACTTTTGCCTTTGTGTAATTTATTGTATTAATAGTACAGTATACATTTCCATAAATACATACATATTGTCATTTTTTTACATGAATAAAACAAGTATTCATGTAGGAGGAGAGATAATATCCTCAGCAAAGTGTCCCTACTGTTGCTGTTGTAAAAATGCTAACATGCAGTAAAATTGGTGGAGGACTTTGACAAGAGTATGTCCAGTAATTGAAAAATCTTAATGTGCTGAATAGACATTCTGTCTGGGTATCTGTGCTTTGTCTCTGTTAACAGTATGGGAAAAGTCAATCCAGATACCAGGGATCAACGCTAATTCAAATTGTAATATTCTGTGACTTGCAGCGCAAGGCCACTTAAATCTGTACATTGTGTATCACAGTGTCTGAATGAGAAGCTGCACTGGGATGGTATTGCTTTGCTCTGCCTTTAGTGTCTGAGTTTAACATACAGATTGAATATCTTGCAGACCAGAAGCTGTGGTTTGCATTAGCATGACACATTATGCAGTAGATTTTTTTTTTAAAGTATCATTAAAACTATACATTTTTAATTTGATTTTAAGTGGCATTAGTAACATATACCTATAGCACACACTTCTGTGCTGGATGTCCCTCACATGATTTTTTTCAACCTTTGACAGAAATGTTATTGTATTTAAAAGCTGTTGCAAGTGTTGTCACAATGGACAAGACAGTGGATTAAAACCAAAAGAAACTACCATATAATACAATTCTACAGCGATCATTATTAAACTATATCACAGTGTGGTAATGAATGCTACTCTGTAGATACTGAGTAACATCTGACTGTAAAACATTTATCCAAGTTGTGTAACAACACAGCATAATGTCTCGTAATAATTCCAAAAACAAACACATCCAGCACATACATACAACAAAAGATACAGTACCTGTTATGAACAAACATATAAGCATATACACATAAATATATACATTTATATAAACATAGTGTTGTTTAGTTATGAAGGAGCTCAATATCGCCAAGCCTTTTAAATTTTCTAAATTTGGTTTGGTTCTGCTAGAAGTGTAACAGATTTTTTAAAAGTTGAAAACACTAGAAATGTACGAGGAGAGCTCTTGTCGGTGTAATCTTTGATTAGTTCAGATCTATCGGTATGATTTTATCCCAATCTACCAGACCATTAGTAATGAAGGGAACATATGCAGACATGCAGAGACGGGCTGATAAAGAATTTCAAATGGAATGAACCTCAATTGAATTAGCAGAACATACTTTAGAATGGTTCTAGTATGTGTCCTGTCCAGTTAATTTGCAAAACATAATTTCTTTTTTTTTTTTTTTTTGGTTTTCTGCTGCAGTTAGTGCGGTTAATATAATGATCCAACTTTAGCTGCTTTAAAAGACTAATGAAGCAATTCTATGGCTCTTATAGGATCTTATCTGCTGATGAGAACAGAACACAATAAAATAAGCAATGCAAACTAAGAGCTTTCCTTAACCTAGGATGTTACCAGATATACAGTATGTGTGTGTGTGTGTGTATATATATATATATATATATATATATATATATATATATATATATATATATAAAATATATATATTATAGAAAATCTAAGAACAGATTCTTGTCGTTTTCAGAACTGTACGTATGAGACCTACCGTATATGAAAGTGGACCACAGGTTTATAGAATAATAACCCCTTTAACTGTCTCAGAAATTATGATCTCAAGAAAATGAACTGCTATCCCTGATCTAGCTGGGTCGTCCAGGTGATTTGGTTTAATCATGTGCATTAATATGAGTCACTGCAATTACTGTACAAAAGGCTTTTGATTTAGAATTCCTTATGAGTGAGTGCATGAATTCAATGGGCTTGGTTTTCAGACAGATCCAGCGGCATGCTTGCTCGAATGACTTGCCCTCGTCCATTCATTCAGTTTGAATGTACAGCCCCATGTGTAGAAATGAGTTATTGATTCAGATCTCTGCCCCCTTGAAATTCAAAACAACAAAAGCTCCCAAATGGCATGCTCTTGGCCATAAAAGGTATTTGTCTGTGTCGCCATTCATACTATCGTATGCTGTAGGAAACACAAATCAAAGCTGGGACGCTTTTTTTTTGTGAACATTGTCTACCCTTTCTATTGAATTTCTTGTTTTCTGTCAACCACTGATATCCCATAGTCACAATTGAAACAGATTTCTATCCCTGTGGGGCTCACCTGGTAAAGGCACGATCGCTTGGTATGCAGGCTGAGTCATGCAGTCAGGGACGGCAGGTTTGAATGCTGGCTGTGCAAAGTTGCCAGTCTTCCCTGAGGATTCCACAAGGTGATTTTATTGGCTTTCCACGGGATAAGGAGTCAAAGTCGACTGTTTCTCTTCATCATGTGTCAATGGATCTCACTGACTAGGTGCTGTCCTTGCTTAGTGTGTCTGAGTGCAGAACCACGCTGCTGTTTCTGAAATATAATTAGAAGCAACAGGGTTTTCTAAGATGCATTAGAGGCACCTCAAGTTAAATGACCACGGAACATGACCATGGAACATGACCACGGAACACGACCACAGAACACGACCATGGAACACGACCATGGAACATGACCACAGAACACGACAACAGACATTGTATTATCTATAAGTTCAGTTAGAACCTATATAAAATAACAAACCAAAAACAGACATGTCTGATGCAGGGAGGAAATAACCAATATGGGGATTTTAAAATAATTCTCTTAATTTTTCAGTGAGCTGGCTTCTGTCTGTCTGCCTTCCTGCACATCTATCTCCAAACAGATCGTCAGATCAGCTACCCACACTGCATCACCAGAAAGATTAGCATTTTTTGCGATTAACAAATGCCAAAACCCAGATGTAAGTGAAAACGATTCCGATCCATTATTTATGGGTAGCAAATGGTGCGTGAAATAGTTTTCAAATGATTTATATGGAATCTGTACAGCGTGTGCGAAAAACAACAAGAGAGAGAGAGAGCCAGGGCTGATCAAGGTGTTTTACTGTCAGCAGTTTGTCCTGTGGAAGCTGAACCCTGCAGCACATTCTTCAGTCTCACTCTTACAGCATCACCTTCGAGACATTGATGAGTCTCCTGTAGGTACAGACCAGGATCAAGCACACAAAGACAGATTCTCAAAGCTTCTCACTCCAAATCGTTAATAGTGCTTTTTTGGAAAGGAACATTTCAATTCTAAAACAAATAAGAAAATAGTTCCACACATTTTCCACCACAGCCATTCATTATATATGTTGCATATATTTTTTTAACAAGTGCAGTACCAAATATAATGATTTAAAATGAAAATACAGGGTATTTTTGCGATATCATGTGTTTCTTTCAAAACTGCACATGTGACATCTTTTAAGGGACAGATAAGATTCTAAAAGTATTTTGTTACAAACAACCACCCCTGTGACCCAAACCTACCACTCCGGGTATTTTGGAATAAAGAGATTTGAGAATCTAGCCCACAGCAGCAATTATTAGAATAACAAGTATGTCTTGTTTGACTAGTGCAGAAAATGTGCTCCTTAGATTTTAAAATGCATATTTACCCAGCTGAATTGAATGAAAAGCAGTGGTATTACTGCCACAAAGGAATAACAATTACATGCAATGATAGTTTCATACAATGTGTACTTTTCTGTAATGAATAGAAAAGACAACTGATTTGGAAAAGGATGCTTTTAGTATGTGTAAACAAGCATTTAGGCTGTAAGATCATTCCTTTAGTACAGTACCTTTGAACTGCTCTGTTACAGATGCAATGTTGCCAAATAAAAGTCTTAAAAAAAAGTGTAAAAGGAACCGAAAAGCATCTTCCTCGTAAATGAAGTGCCTTTGATTTCCTGCTGCTTCCAGAATAAGTTTTTCTTCACAGATTTTTAGAGAAGACCTGTACGGTTGGCCGTGGGCGTTTGGAGTTTTTAAAAAGATTTGCTCAGGGTGCAATGATTTTAAAAGTACTTCCTTCAGCAAAGCAGTGAATACTACTTGAAGTTTGTACTGGACAGGATCTGTAGTGTCCCAGGGCATAGGCAGGGTGCCATTGAAGCCACAAGTGCTTAAATTACATCTTAATGGAGTTTGGAGCCTAAATCTCTTGAAAATGTTGTAATTTTGTAATCGTTCTGGGTGGGTTCTTTTTTTAATTTGTGATTCTGTCAATTTAGCTTGCATCTTTAGACCCAATCAGTGGTACTCTAGTATAAGTTAATGCATCCTTTGTAGGATCATTTTGTGCAACTTAGTTCTGGCTGCTCATCTGCACTAAATGATTTCTGTTATAATTTTCTTTTTCACTTAACAAGTTTGAACAGACCTTGTTGAAATTATCAGGAGCTTTCAAGAGGTTTTTAAAGGGCAGGGTGCCATCCAAAAGAGTGTATATTACAGTCAGTGACTTATTAAATTACTGTAAACCCACATGAACACTTGTTTGCACTTTATGAATTTTCAAAACCGGAATCGTAATACAATTGAGCAGTGTTTGGAGAACGCTCAAATTCATTTTACAGGGCTGTTATTTCCGAGTTTGTCTGTCAACGTGTTCAGTATATAACTGATGTGGACATCCATTAATCACAAACAAATGCATACTGTCCCAATAACAACCAGAGGGTTATTGCAAGACTTGGCTTAAACGATCTATCCAGACCATGACAGTAATGCTGGATCCTATTTAGGATGATCACAAAGTACTTTTGTAGAACAGAGTTAGCAGTTATCAGGAGAGTAGATACTTCTTCCTGACCATTGTGAGCCTTTATTATTTTTTTCTTAAGCCTAAAAAGAGAAAACATTTGAGTCTCAAAATTACCCAGGATAATTCTAAACCTTGCCAAGGTAGATCAAAGTGTAGGACTCCCATTAAAATGTAATTGCAGCACTAGTTAATCTTCAGTAACAGGTCTTGTTAGTGCCCTGAATAAGATCAAGGTGGCCAATCTTCATTGTAATCATGAATCTTCCTGTGGCAGGTTGTTATTTTTTTATTGTTTTTTTGTACGTGTCGCTGCTATTGTCCCTGCTTTGCAGCCCAGCTCCTGCAGAGAGATGTCAATTTGCAAACATCATCTTCGCCGGGGTAATGAGAAATCCCGCATTTGAACTATCCAATAGAGAGAGAGAGAGAGAGAGAGAGAGAGAGAGAGAGAGAGAAGAATAAGCTGATAACATGCTCTGAGGTTAGCTCTCGTTTGAGTGTCGCAATTACCTGTAAACCATCAGATTAATTAATAAATACAGGGCAGGCCTGTGCTCAAATGAAACACGGTAGGGAGTAAAGGGAGAGAAGCACTGTCTTGTGCAGACGTCTGAATTGTTGAAGCCATACAGCCATCTAGACCTCCTGGCTGGGGGGAGTGTGTAATTCACAGACATCTCTCCCCACAGATACCCAGCATATCTGACCCCCTGGCTAGGTAGACAGTGTATTACAAAGTAAATTGCTGTAAAGGTTATTAGTGACACAATGCACATGTTCCACAGTGAATTCCAGACTCAGCAAGCTGTTCTCACAGTCTGCTATTGCCGGCCACACAACTCTCTTTAGACCTGTCTTTAGAGCACTTGACCAGGTTTCAGTTTGCTATACATTCACTCCCATGGCTTCACAAGCAGGGGCACAGACAGTATCTAGGGCAGCATCCATCCTGCATGCCTTGGATAGTTTTGGGTTTATTTAGTACAGTGTCAGTAGTGTGGAACAGGACAGTTTTAGTTGTCAATGTTTAAGAAATAATTAAAAGGCATCAAAAAGTGACCTGACAAGTTCACACAAGGGACATTGCAATTGATGTTCTCATGAAATCATGAAATTCCCTTGTTCTTCTGCTTCTGTTGCTTTACATTGAGCTCTCAAACATTTTGCAGTTTCTGTCTGACAGCAGGTCGCTTTGAGTTCACTGTACTTTCACACAGCAAGATTGGGAGACCCGGGTATACAAATCAATTCAAATTCACCTCCCCTCTGGATTATGTACCGTAAGTGACCAGAGATTAGGAAGAAGGGGTTGGTGGGGTGGACATATGTTTCAAATATGATCAAATACATATTCACATTTGTAAATCGTAATGCAATGGTAGGCCATGAGGACAGTGTTATAACTAAGGGATACACCATAGCAGATCCAGAGCAATGATATAACTAAGAGATCATCCATGCAGACGTATGCTAGCGATGCCTGTCATGTGCCTTTGATTGCTGGCAGCTGTCAGGTCAGGGTACCCTGCTGTTGTACTCAGCTGTGTTAGTTTGATCGCCTGGTGTTTCTGCTCTCAGTAATCATTTCCCTCTCTGCTCTTTCTCAAAGCTTCCTATTGTGTGCTGCTGGCCCCTTATTACAATATCAATCCGACTGGTTTTGAAATACAATAGCAATACAGTGTCAGTTCTCATGACCGGTATATAGCAAAGGTAGCAAGTCAATATTCAATTGATCTAAACAGTGTAAGTCTCGTGGAAGTCTTCAGTGTAAGAAAATGGCATTTGTGTGTGTGTTTACCATATGTTAATTTTTTATTTGATGTTAGATATTTATTTTTGTGTGTCTAGATAACAAGCATGCCTGGGACTGAGGGAAGCTTATAAGAATGAGAACTGCAATGGCAATTATCCACATTATCTAGCATTTTTATGATGTCAATCTCTTGTCATTTCTAAGCATTATCCTTGTAGGGGGAGTACTTGTAATTCAAATGCAAGGCTGCAAGATGTCTGAGACAGACTTAAATTAGTTAACCATTCAGAAAGGGTTCAGTATTATTTTTCACGTTAAGAAGACAATAAAGAGGCTTTCATCAAAAAGATGGATTTACATGTAAAACGCTCTACAGAATCTCCTCAGCCATCTGGTTTATTCTCTGTACCCGAGCAAGGAAAATAGATAGCTAAGAAAAATCATAGCATTGGCAAATTAATTTGATCAGCATATGTGCTTCACAGCATTCCACAGCAAGCAGGAATATTATATAGTTAGCCTGCAGCAGTATCTCAGAGCTATGCAAGATCGGGCCTGGTCAGGACTTGGGTTGGGACTCTCTATGAGATTAATTCAATCCACACCTACAGCCATGCTTTTATGACTTCATGGCACTACCCTATTCTATCAAATATCTAGACAAATAAAGTAATTCCATTCACACCAATGTGTAAACAAACATACAAAAACTCGAGCTGATATACAATTAGCTTTTAATCCACATTAAAACACACATGCCACGCCTTGCCGATGCTGTCGATTTTATTTGTTTGTTTGTTTATGATATATTTGATTTAATCATTTTTCAGCCCAATTTGAAACCCAATTTTCTGATCAAAGGTCCTTAAAGACCAACAAGCAATTTGCCACTTTTCAAGCTCGTGGCCTCTTTTCAAGCCAATCCCCTCTTTTCTCCTGCTGAACAGAAATAAGAGATGTTACCAAAGCAATTGAACCCTGAACGAAAAGATTAGCAGTTTCAGAAGCACAACTAAGCAAGTTATTCCCTGCCCATCATAAACTCCAACCCATTTGTGGGCAGCCAAGATTGCAGCTCAGCACTGCCAAGATTCACACTAGAGAGCTTCTGATCTTCTTACCCTATACCCAGCTCAGTAGTGCCTGTGCTGGATGAGTCACTGGGGATTTACACCAAGAAAGTGAAACCCTTCCAATAGCTCATACCTCTTAGTGCAGCATACCATTGCAGTGCGGTTGCATAAAACATTATTTTGTAAGAGGAGTAGCCTCAGTAGCAGTGCCTCATATCTGGCAGGATCTCAAGCAGAAGTGCCAGGCATTGCAGTTCAAAATAAACATAATAGATTTTTAAAAAAAAGCACAGCAGAATGTCAGAGTGTGCTATACAGACGGCACACAAAAGGGTATTAAACAGGTAGGAATCAAAAGAATATGAATATGCACATGCTATAAACAATCTTCAGTATGGACTACAGTGCTTTCCAGCTGGGATAACTCTGCATGCAAAAAGCCAACTGAAATGTGAAGTCTTGATATGAGGAAAGCTTGTGCCGATCTGAAAGCGATCAAGCAGCAGGAACCCTCAGAATGCCCAGCCCGGAAATGGCATTCTGAGTGTGAATATTGAGCAGAGTGCTGTGATGATAGCATGGTATGTGTCTGTAAGGAGCTGTTCACTTTGCTTCAGTCTTGATAGTCTCCTCGTACATTCCTGTGAAGATGAAGCCGTGCTAACTGAATGTGAATTGCTGCCAGTGCTGATTGCTCTCTTTGGCAGTCACCACATCAGAAAGCCATTTACACTCTGTAATTATCCATGTGGTTTATCTTGCTAAACTGTAATACCCTTATAAAATCATGGGATTTTGCACTTTTCCTATGCTTTTCACATGCTTATATAGCTTACCCTGGTTTGCCATGTTTTTTTATTATGCTTTCCAATACCTTTCTGTGCTTTACAATGCTTCCCTATGCCTCATTTCACTATGCTTTATTACACTTTACTATGGGCAACCTTTATAAGGGAAGGCAAAAAATATCGGTCCATTCTCTTAAAAAATAGTTTACAGCAATAGCCGTTCACATGGAATGGACACTGCGGCAGGTCTACTCAAAATAAATAGCATTTATTTCTGACTGGGCTGTTGGAGCCCTTTTCTCTGTGTGAGTTTGAGTTCTCTTGCCGAAATCAATTCCAGGAAGCATGTTTGCCCCGGACTAAATATTTTTCAGATCAAATGTCCCAGCTGTTTTCATTTTATATTTTTGAACCATTTTAAAATCAAATTGAAAAGAACTAAACAACAGACATCTACAAAGCCATCTTGGATTTGACTTGCTGTTCTAGTAGTCAGTACGGAGTCATAAAGATAGAGGGATACCTATGCCATAACTTTTTCAATGCCAAGCAAAATAATAATAATAATAATAATAATAATAATAAATAATACTAATAATAATAATAATAATAATAATAATATTTTTGTGTGTTAATTCTCAGTGCTATTACTATTGCACAATTCCCCACCTGAATAAGATGATACAAATATTCAAAATTACATAACTGCTGTCAGACCACAACATTTTTCTTTTTCTTTACTGATCTGTGGGTGACATGCTTTCTTGTGTCAATCTAGCTCTATCTTGCACCACTATTGCATTGTTCTTTACTCTAAATTCCCTCCTCCACAAGCACTCCTAATTTCCCTGACTCTGAGGTTTTTTGATTTTGCCAGTTCCTGGTGTTTCTCTTCTCTGCCTCTCTGATCATCACCTCCTGTGTGTCAGCTCTTTGGTCTCCAGCAGACGCATGCTGTTGGTTTTCACAGATCCTTGCGGGTCACATTCAGACCGCTCTGCTGTGTTTGCACGCCACAGCCCTGTGCACATTACATTTGCTAAGGGTGCTAACCCTCTCAGTCCTGAATTATGTTTGTCAAGCTGAGTATACAGGCAGGGCAACCTTTTTTATACATGTATTTATTCAATACCTCAGACTGAGACCTTAGGAGTCCCTGTGAGGGGCGAGGCAGTGGCGGAGGAAGAGGAAGGTGGGCTCCACTGCAGGAACTTATTGAGGGCCCCCCTCCCCAAACATTAATTTAACCCTTATTTATAAACATCAAACACACCAAATCAAGTGTTCAATATTGAACTATGTTTAATTTTCAGAATGTTAGCATCTATGAACCAGTGTAACAAGAACTTTTTCTACTTGTCTGCTTTATTTTATTCTGCGTTCATCTTTACATCCAATACTACACTATTTTTTAATCATAAACGAATAGGTTTAATCACTAACCCTACCAGGATTCCCCAATTCTGCAAACACAGAAATTATTACAGAATTCACAATTCTGCACTGGCATTTGCAGAAATTATCTCACACAGGAAACTTCTTCTTCTTCTTCTTCTTCTTCTTCTTCTTCTTCTTCTTCTTCTTCTTCTTCTTCTTCTTCTTCTTCTTCTTCTTCTTCTTCTTCTTTATTTATTTATTTATTTATTAATCAGAAATGCAGATGTGTTGATTTGCTGTAGTTTATTTTGGTGCCCGCAGCAGCACCCAATAGCATCTAAACTACAGGATGAATCGCGCACACAGAATATAACTGCAAATGTCTGTGTAGTACCCCAAAACCTTCCATAAAGACGTGCCTCGTACCAGCCTCCGGGGGAAAAAAGTTAGGATAATTAAGACAATAGCGATACCTGTTGAAATGAGGGAGGATACAATCTGAATTACTGGCACCACACACAGGCGGCTACAGCTCTGAGTGTGTGGGCCCGAGTGCAGATCCACCTGCTATTGCTCCACCACTGGTGCTAGTTTCCATGAGAGGGAAGGATCTAGGGGACTGTGAAATGTGGTACACACTTTTGCAATATCCTTCCCATTACTGATACTGAGATTTTCTTTTTCAGTTGGTCTTACTCAGTTTAAAGAAATGTATATCTTAGGAACCAGTCACCTCCATGTAATTACACTTTGCATATGCAATTGTTAAATATGTCAGTTACTGGAGGTAGTGCTTTATGCTCTCATTTGTATGCCATGTGTTATCCCTTCAGAGCGTTCATCAGATTGAGGTACAAGTGTATATACCCATGGGAATGTGTCACTAATCCAAATGCTGTTATTTATAAGCTTTTAAAATAGACTTGTTTCATCCTTAATTATAATTGCATTAGCCTTCATTCTGATGAGCATTGACAGCTAGATTAGACGCAACTGAATAAAAGGAAGAATGTGTTGGTTAATAATTTTTATTCAAAAGCAAGATATGTTTTTGTAAGTTGAAAATGAATTTTGAAATGAAATTTCCAAAGGAATACAATTTGAAACAGTTAGTTGTGTTAATTGTTTTAATATTATCACTTGAAATCTCCTTAAAGAACACGTCAATGTCCAATATGCAAGTTGTTTAAATGTACTGTACTGTGCTTGTTTAGTTTTGTGTGAAACGTACCAATGCCTATGCTTAATGGCGGCAGTCATAAATGTGATTCATTTATTATAAAATCTATTACCATATTGCACTCTTTTAACGAATACTAATGTTTTATAAATGGCTAGCAGTCATTTGAAAAACACAAATAAATGAAATGCATTAAATACTGAAGTTCTTCCTAATCTCGGATTATGTTAATTTATAGATTTTTAAAAAATGTTTAAAAAGCAACAGTTTGGGTACCTTAATAGAATCAGAAAGGTCAACGGGTCGATGATAAATCTTTGCAGAAGATTTGTGAAAATTTAAGCCAATTTTCAAACAGACAGATGGACACAATAAGGGTCTATATTTTTAACAAATCATTACAGTTCAGTGTTCACATGCAGCTTTAAACGTTTCATTATAATATTTACAGTTAAGCTTTAAAATAAAAACTAAATTGAACACCCACTGACATTCAATTCTCCCTAGGGAAGGTAATTGGACATCATAAATTGGGGAGAAAATAATTGGGGAATAAATAAAATTTAAAACAACCAACAACCCAAAAACAGTGGTCTGCAGGGGCTGTGTGTTTATCTGATACAGAAAGAAATTCCAGTATAAGAAATGCTAAATGCTTGTTTCATCCAGTTCTCTAATTATCTGTATCTCCCCTTGTGAAATAGCTTATTTAAAAGAGTGCCTGCAACACCTGGCAACCCAATGCAGCCCACGTTGAAATAATCTGTCTCCGGTATAATGAATTCTATTAAAAGTTCTCAAGTGTTCTTGAAGGATGTTAATTCAATGGGCCCTGTGGACTGTGCAATGCTGCTGTGCCTCAAGCTGCAACGGCTAGCTCCTGTAACATAAACAGGCTAATTAGGGATTTAGATACATGTTTTATATATATATATTATTAATTCCAGAGTTCAGCGCAGAGACCGCACACCCTGCACCCCTCACATGGTTCAGGTGATAGGGTATTCCACAATGGATATAATGCTGGAGTGCATCATGCAATTTAGAGTTGAAGGGTGAAGTAAGCACACTTATTTATTTATTTAATTACTGTATACATTTATTTATTTATTAGATTTTTTTCTACTGCCGCAATCTCAGAGGGTCCCAGGTAGCCCAGTGTACAGTGTGTTTTACACCAAGGTCCACCTGTCCAGTTGTCTCTCTCTCTATAGTGAACACTATAAATGCCTTGAATTTTACAGACTCTTTTTCCAGACTGTACTCATGTACTCATTGCCTCTTATAAACCTCTGGATTACATCTGTGTATAATCTGGTATGCTGTTGTTTTTATAAAAATGTTTAACCTTACAACCTTACATTAATGCTATTTAGAAAACTGGCTTTTTATTTCTCTGCATCTCATTGGCTAATACACTTGTCGTTGGGGGGGTTGGTTCTTTAGCAGTTAATTGATAGAATCACGATTTCAATTAATGTTTAGCCAGTGCATAAATGAAATAGACAATAGTCCTGACTCAGTATTTTCAATTGTCACCCACTTAAACATAATATATTAACAAGTCAGAATGACTGGATCATTTGTATTTTGATATAGCTGCGGAGCAGAGTTTGAATCAATAAATTAGTCTACTGGAATGAAATGGACAGCTAACAGTTTCAGTGCATTACGATTATTAAACTCATAGTCTGCATTACATCCGATGTAGCTGTAGAGATGAAGAGAGTAATTGAAAGCATTGTGTGCAATATTCGTCTCTTTTCTAAGGTTCATGTCCCCTAGCCTCTACTGACTGTATTGAGTGCTTTACTGGTAGTGCAATAAAGTACAGACTTCCTTACCAGACGTCCTACTCATATTGCAGGTGAATATTGCCTTTCAAATAACAAGTAAATGCATCATTTTTCCTTGAGTGTAATGCGTTTGTTTTGGCTGAGGTGGACGATGTTTGATAAAGGTTCTCATTCGCTTAAATCTGTTTATTTTTTAATGGATTCTGATAAGAGGGCGCTGAGAGTGTTAGCTGCTTGGAATGCAATTCAACGTAATCGTTGTTTCTAGCAGCCGTCTAATTGTGTTTCTCGCGCAGCCCACGAGACGGGCATGGTGATGGCTTTTCATGTTCTCATTAGTATTAGTGTCACTTCGTCTCCTTTCTCTGAACCTCAGCGTCTGCATTGCCTAGGCTCCGTTTGCATTTGTCATTTTCAAGGTTGTCAGAATCGCAGGTGCCAGAGAATTGTTTACGAGGATTGCAGCTCTGGAATGACTGACCTCCGCAATTCACTCTATAAATAACACGCCAGCGGTAGGTGCTGTTGATTTGCAAACTGGCAAGGGTTTTTTTTTTTTTTTTTTTTTTAATAAGAAAACCGCTTTACACCTAAGCTCCCCTGTGGAAAGCAATTAAATAAGGAACTTGTAACACAGGCTTGGTGGAGCTTCATGTAGCTCTTTTCATCACAATGGTGCTGATGCATTGCACAGCTGTGATAAGTAATCACTGGGCCCAATTTTCAAATTCAATTCTGCTCTGGGGACAGGCTGCTTTGTAATTTTTTGGAGTGTTTTTACGTGTTATCTTTCATTTTCTCTCTATTGTTATGATAACTTTAATTTTGCTAACTGCAAAAGTCTAAATATAATGTATCAAGTTACATCAATACAGCTTGTGTTCTCATTTTTTCAAAGACAAATTGATTTGGAGACTGGAGTGTATAGTCATTAAGACTCTTGAACACAGCCTTTAAATTTTAATCTCTGGATGTTTTGCAGTGCTGAGGGCAATATTATTTAGCACAGCAGCTGTTAAAGGATTAAAATAAAGTCTGTATTAGGCAGCTCTGTACTGTGTTGTTGTTTAACCTCAAACATGCACATTTGCATTGCACTGTTTTCTTTCCAAAGTATTTAATCTGAGCATATATAACGTGCTTTGTTTTCCTTCAAGAATGATAAGATACATGCCTATACTGCCAGCGAATGAATAAACTAGAGAAGTGGGGGGTGTCTGTGTGTGTATTTTCATCTAGGAGAATTGTTTTTTTCATCACCCCCTATCTACCCATAGAATGTTTCGCTCTGCACATCTATCCCAGGTCATTAAACATTTAGCATTTTCAAACAACTCATTCTTTTTAATGAGAACATTTAGTGCTGTGATTCAGCCTGGTAAGACTTCATCATTAAGCTGCGTGGTAACAGTGCTGAAGAGCTTCGACACTGTGTCTCACAAGTGTCGTTTAGACTATCACAGATCTACTTCAAGTTTCGTGCAAAGTTTTTTCAGTTTCAAGGGGTGGTGGTGGGGGGGGGGGGGGGGGGGGGGTGTGTGGGTCACCCTGAATCATATACAGATTTTGTAGAGTGAGGGTGGGGGGCAGTGAAGGGATCCAGCTGGCAGCAGGGATCAAGAAGACAAGGGGTCCTGGATTTCCAGGCACTGTTTTTAAATCCTTTTTCCAGCTGACTGAGTCCTTCATTAATCTGCGCAGGGCTAGATCTGTGAGTGTCTCTTGTCTTCAAGGTACTGTAGAGTGAAAAAAGACATTACTGTCAGAATAATTCTACAGGGCTTCAGTGTTGTTCCACCCATTGTGACGCAGATAGCAGGGGAGGGAGGTGTGTGTTTAAGCATTTAGATCCATATTTGTGCAAATTTTAGCACATGTTTGGTTCTTTTGGTTCAGGGATATAATACTTTGCTTTTTTTGTATGTGGTTTGGATTAATTAAGTAACATTTTGAATGCATATAACTTAAATCAACAAGAATCTAGAACAATTTCAGGACTATTCTTTCAAAATTGAAGTAAAAGCTTTGTGAATAGGTCCTATGAAGAGTTTGTTTTTCACATAAAGTGGGGTAAATCTTACTTCCCTGTGTATAACCAATAATAACTTTAATACATCTGTTACTGTAATGTGTACTATTGGTAACCTGCTTCTCATAGCACCAACTCACACACACACACACACACACACACACACACACACACACACACACACACACACACACACACACACACACACACACACACACACACACACACACACACACACACACACACACACACACACACACACACACACACACACACACACACCCGTCACCTGTAGAAAGAGATCAATTACCACTAGTAACTGACAGTCCCATTGCAATTAACAGCAGAACGCTTTTGAACAAGAGATTAATTCCAGCCTGAACTTTCAGCACCTAGATTGAATGCTACATTTTGATTTCAGCACCAGGGGCAGCACCTCATTCTGAATGAATCTAAGCAGGTGAACTTTTCAATGGGCAAGACTAAGGCTGCTTTCCACTGCACTCAGACACGGCAGAATTGCGCTCAGTATCTCCCTGGGCATGCACTTTATATCACTGGATCGTGACATACGAAGAAACTATTACTGTGGGCCTTTTTTGGAAGCACAAAGGAAAAGGGCCAGTTGCAACAGTAAAAAGAACTACAACAAATAACCGTGTTGCATGAAGGAACAGTTATCTTAGGATCACTTTTATTCTGGGTTTATACTGTATATTATTTTAGTTCTCTCTGAAAAATGCCCAAGAATAAGAATAATTTAGGTCCACTAAGATTTTAGATATTTTCTATTAAGAAAACCAAGGTTATCACACCTGTTTATTGTGCAGCTCTCACATTCATTGGAGTTGCTCCTTGCAGATTACAACCACATTGGAGAAAATAAAATAAAATAAATAAGTGGATAAATATTAAACCTGTCTCTAAACCTCGCAGTTTCTTAAAAGGTCAATTTTTTGGACAACTGAATAAATTCTGTGACCTTTGAGAGATGCCGGTCTGTCATTTCAGTGAAGCAGAAATCCTGTTTGAAACAGTGTAGCTTTTTGCTTTGTTGCCAACCCTCATCAGCACTGCCTTCTGTCCACAGCAGAGCACATTGATTACAGAGAATAGCTGCAGTCATACAACTTAGAGTCCTAGCTCAGAAGATAGGCAGAGACAGGGTCATTTGGGTGAAAAATTTAAAAGAAGGCTTCTTTTTTTTGTGAGCTGTACATTTTTCTGCAGTAGAAGAAAACCATCTTAATAGTGGAAAATATATATATATATATTTCCATCATCACAATGCTTGTGTGTGTGTGTCGAGAATTATTATCCTTCAAAATGATACATGTTGGGAGGTCATTATCCCTCCAACTCATTCATGGGTAATTCTCATTACACATTGAAGGCTCAGAACTTCTATATCATTTACTTTTTCAGTGTGCTAATGGGTTTTGATATGAATGGATTTTTGTGCATATTTGCAGAACAAGACCTGCATATTAAAGCAATTGAAAAAGCCATTGCTTTTATTAAAAGTACAGTATTCCAGTCATCTCTCACATTTGTGCTAAAATGCTGATTTGTCCTTTTCTGACATTGATGAATAAAACATTAACCCACGCTGTATCGTAATAATGTAGTGTGAAGTTGCACATTTAAAATGATTTATACATTATGCAAAAATTAACACTGCTTAAAACTGTAGATAACAAATGGACAAACAGATGACCAGTTTATTTCAAAATACCATATTTACAGGGATCTATCTATTTATCTATCTATCTATCTATCTATCTATCTAGCTAGCTATCTATCTATCTAGCTATCTAGCTATCTATCTACACTAACACATACATATAGAGATATAGATACAGAGCTGTTTGTTGGTTTTGAATTCTGTACACAAACACATACACATGCATATACAATTGCACGCTCTCAAATGCACAAGCAGACACACACTGCAACACAGAACTGTATGTGACTTGCTCTAGCTAGATGGAGGGAGTGTTTTTAGTGGGCAGGCTAGTCTGCATTTGCACAGATACCTTGAACACGCACACGCGTAATCCCACAGGACACACACACACACACACGTCGAGCCATGGACTGAGCGTAGCGTGTTTAATAATGGAGGGAGCCGGGAGCCAGGCTTGTTGACACTCCCACAGAAGCAGATCTCTAGCACACTACAGCACTCCCATCTCTGCTCATGTCAGCTAAGTTAAGTGAAAGCAGCTCAAGTAGAAAGAGTAACAATGCAGTAGGGTTGTATGTTTTGCAAGCAATGCCAGTGACTGTGAGACTGAAGGAAGTGACAACGCTGGATACTGAAGGCCTGTACTGTCATGTACTGTATTGAGAGCACATGCGTACATTGCAGGACATACACAATCACCATGCTCAGTCTGGACTAGAGGAACACAATGTTGCCCTAAAGCACCTGAACTCTATTGAAGTTGTATTGCAATGTGTGAACAGTTTCTTCTCATCCACCCGATGACCAGTGACATCGTGAAAGCTTGTATTTTTATAAAACTGGTTTAGTCTCCTCATTGTCTAGATTAACTTTCTTGGGTCCTTGTGATGACACTGAATGCATTATAGCACCCATTCACTTAACTGTTTATTCTGTTATACTGAGACACATCCTTGCTTTACTTTAAAGTGCCTGCAGCTGAAATGTTTTTTTTTTCTGTCTGGTTATGCTAGATTGACCTGAGCAACATTACTAATTGATCCCTGATCATACACAAAACCAGATGCAGAATGGTACAGTATCTATCTGTATTGTACAGGCATGGTTGCTTTTTACTTGTTTCAACTAGTTTACACTACATGAATATGCAAATCAGCTTGCAATGTTCAGTTGACCTCATTCCTTTTAGGGATTCAAATACATTATATGAACAATGATGCGAATATCAAAGAAGGAAGTAAAGATGCTATTTGTGTTTGTTGCTATTTTTGCTGGACAATTTGAATGAAGAACTATGATCTCCCTTCAGTTCAGTGCATATCCTTGTGTGTTTGTATGTGTGTCAAGAAAACCACTTGCTTTACAGAAAGAAAGTATGGGGTTGTTTCTGGTTTCAAAGGATATAAGCTTTAATAAATCCCTTGCCCTTTTCTATGCAGTGCAGATTAAGGTAGTGCACTTCACTATGACACACGCACTCTCTTTGTGGTTTGAGGAGTCAAACACAGGACTTGACCACTCATTAAAGTATAATAATAGTGGACAGCATAGATCTAACATGCAGCTCTGTCCTAAAGATTTGAAACTTTTAGGATTGAGATAATAATTAAAAAATAAATAAATAAATAAATAAAAACTTTTATTTAACATCATGCAATCAAAGAAACTACAAAATGATAATGCAAAAGTGTACCAGAAGCCATAATAGTAGTACAGTATTTTATGTTAGATTTTCCAGTTTTTGTCAGTTTTTCATTAAGTATATGGAAAACTACAAAGCGGTATGCAATTCAGAAAGTTAATGTAACATTATTCAACAGGTTTCATTCGACTTTATGAAGCAAAATTTGTTAATTCTATAGGGTGATGCAAAACTGTTAGCCATACGTGTAGATGATTGTGTTTTTAATTTTAATTTCTTTCAGCATCTCTTAATCCTATGGATTAAGTCCTATGGAGTGTTTCATATGTGTGGATGATAATTTTACATTGTCACCATGATTTAATTACATGTGTCTAGCCTAAGCCAGCAGTGACAATTTGAAAATAAGATGTTTCCTCAGTTTCTCTCTGTAATGAATTAATAAATGAATGAATTCCTAATTAAACCTGCTGCCTGTAGATAAACATCTGATTTCTGACTCTGCATCTTTCACAACACTACATTCAACTTGCATAGCAGAGAAGAGATTTTATACATAAAGCCACAAGGGAATTTGGAGAATAGATTTATTTTCCTGATGCCAAAAACTGGAATATCCATCTGGAATTTGGCTCAGGGATTTGACCCCAAATGTAAAAAAAAAAAAAAAAAAAAAAAAAGGATAGCCACACAATAATACCTTTAAAAAAATGGGGGTTTAGTTTTGGCAAGTATTTCACTTGTGATAAGAGACAAAGAGTGGTTTAAAGTAGTTTTTTTTTTTATGGCTTAATATCTGCATTTCAGCACCCAGGTGGCAGGACAGCTCCACTGTGTAAACAGTAACCCCTGCTCCGTACCCTTGTAGTGCTGAAGGGTTATGCTGCTGCTAATTACAAGTACCTGTGCATTCATACTCCCTCTAGCATTCCAGCTACTAGTACAATCATTTTTCAGCTCACATGTACCAGAAAGGCATGTGGTAAAACTATACCTTTAATCGAACAAACACTTATGCTTGCCCAAGTGAATAAATATTGGCTGGCAATGTGTTATTATTTCTGCTCATATATTATTCCAAAAGTATTATCTGGACCATTTTTTTTCTTATGAGATGAGAAAAATAACTGGTACATTTTGTACGCTTAGTTTTGCATTGGTTTCTCTTGGTGAGAGCTTGGAAAGGGTTCCTGTTCATGCTAGTTCTAGAGTGCTAATTTCTTGGTTTCTTGTGTTACAGGGGAGCCTGTCTTTAGGGATTACTGAGCACTCTTTCTGAAGACGGATTACCTTGTCACACTGAGAGCAGGGTAAGTGTTCTGGCTCTTTCTTCATTTCTGCTGTGCGCTAGTGGCTTCTCTCCTTCAAGGGCAATCCAACCTTGGATGTACTCCTTGCTGTGTGGCAGAGACTACAATTCCCAGCATCCCCTGTCTACATGCCTACCCCCCACCCCTTTAAAGAACATCAGGGCTCTGAAAAAAGGATCCTGGGATTTGTGGTTTGATTGCTGTTGGAAATTTTGTACCGCTTGAAGCACTGGGAATTTGGTTGTTACATGGTGCAGTGATTTAAGATTCTGGAGATATGAGTGTTAGCTAAGCCCAGTGGAACTGTGATGGGTACAATGACACGCACGCACACACACATACACACACAGATTCATCGTAAAAGTTTTTTTTTTTTTTTTTAGCATCCTTCTCATCCTGTGACATTTATAGCGATTCTTGGTGTTTTTTTTTTTATTCTGTTTTTCCATTATTCCTCTATCTGAGACATTTTATTTCTAAATAATCTAAAGAAGCCATGTACTTGTATCTAAGAAAGAACTGAGTACTGGGAAATTTGCATTGCAAGAAAGTGTTTGTTTGTTTTTTTATTTTTTTAATTGATTAGTGTAGTGTTTTTTGGTAATCTTAATTACAAACTTGTGTTCATTGCAGTATAATCTTCAAACTCTTCTGATTTGATGTGTTCCTTAGAAATGTTCAGACTTTTTTTGTAGCTGGCCCAAAAACAATGAACTGGTCGGTTGTTTCTGGTTTACAAGAGTCATCTTCTGGATGTGTTATGAGAATAATTGATTTCAAATAGCATCACATATGGCAATCCCAGTGTGGGCGGTACACCACTATTGCTATCCATAAACCAGGGAAAATGAACAAAAAATAGTTAGTAGTGTTCTGTGGGCTGCTGAATCACTTGCATTGAATAACAGGGAGAATGTGGTACTGGTATCAGCCACAGAGGGTGCTCTGCCAGCTGTCTTGCCTGCCTGTGTAGATATTACACTAACAAGCTTTAATCTGCTGAGGGCAGATTGGAAACAAATCCCAGGCAAAGCTTTTAAACCCTCTCCATCCTGCCCTTTTAATTTTGCCACATGGTCTGTGTGTGCCAGGCTGGGAGGCAGCGAGGCTGTCTGTATGACCAGAGGGTGGGACTAATCTGCCAGGGGATTTCTGTTATATTTTATTTTCTATTAAAACAGATTAAATGTCAGCTGATTTGGCACTTCTGGTGAGCTCTGGCCAATGCTTTCAATGTGTCTATGACTGAGAAATCCTGGTTTTCCACAACTCCTTCAGAGAGACACCAGGGTGGCTACACTGACCACAAAGAGAATCCATTCCCGAAGACCCTGTACAGGTTTTTCAGATCTCAACCAACAGGCTGGTCTGTGTACAGGGCATATTTGAAATGTTTCTGTATCTGTTCTGTAGATGTTCTCTGTAAAATGTTATAAGCATAACAAAAACACCATCTGTTTGCATGGCTGTTTCTTCCCCTAAGCAAGCAGAGCCTGCAGATTATATTCATTCACTCCACAAAATCCTTTGCTAGTGCAAAATTGATCACTGATTGTTGGAGCGTTGCAGATGTGTGTTAATGACACCTGCATAATTCTGTTTATACATAATGACTATTTATTGCCAGAATGAATAATACCCCTGAACACCTAAAAAGTTGACTGGATTGAGCCCTTGAAGATTAAAAAAATAACCTTCAGCTGTTGTGCAGGGAATCCAGTTCCAGTGGGTAAGACTCTACTCCATGCTTTCACTGCAACTCTTGCTGTGTGCTGATGTGACAGAACAGACTGATGGGGTTCCGATCCACTGCGGGATGAGGTGGTTTGAATGTGTTTACATGCAGCACATGAACTAGTGGAATAGAAGCCCGGGCTCTGGGAGTAGAGGCGTGTGTGTATCAGGCAGAAGTGTACTGCCACAATAGCAGGTTTAAACCACTCTGTGCTACGGAGTTTAATCTATTCATCTTACTTCCTGTATCCATTGCTCAGCTGGTTCAGGACCCTGGACAGCTACCGTGTGTGCGTGCATGCTTGTGCGTGCGTGTGTGCGTGCATGCATGCGTGTGTGTACGTGCGTGCGTGCGTGCGTGCATGTGTATTTTTGTGCTGTGGCATGGATTCAGGTCCTGAACATCGCTTTCAATCAGATAGAGTTGAGAGCTGTAGCTGGCTCGCTGTACTGTATGTGAAGTTTATGTGGCTTCAGGGAGGTAGGAGCTAAGGGACCTGCTCTAGTTCAAGCCAGTAACCTATATAACAGAGAATGCAATTATTTGATAGCTGAGATGCAGTGGGACTGTAATTCTATTTTACACTAAGGTGGTGGGCCATTTTCAACTCAGTTTTTTGGAAAATGCACAGACAAAGACAAACATATCAAAGACACCATAGCTAGCCGCAGGTAACTTTTAATATTATTATTTCTCCTGCCTTTGCAGACCTTTAGCTTGTCAAGTATTAGGTTGTGTATCATAGAATAGTAGCTACAGTGCAACAGAGCCCCAAACTATATGTACCTCACTGTAGAATCTTATCTGTGCAACACGTTTCAAGTCAAACAATCAAGCCAAGCGGGTCACTTCCTCCTTCTACGAATCAGGCCTCAGTATAAAAACAAAGGCAGCCTGATGGGAATTCAATGAAAAACAAGACAGGCTGCAAAACAGCATTCCATTAGATTAAAATAATATCCAGTTACATAAATGAAAAAGAAAGTAGCCCTAGATTTATTGAAAATAAATAAAACTGTGTTTCTAGTAGCATTACTAAATGACACGAAACAGCTTGAAAACATGAGGAGAAAAGCACTGTAGGTTAATTTAGCACACTGCAGTCCTTGGAACATACTTTCATTTTAATTTAAGTACACAGCTTTATGACTAAGTGCTGGAGACGTGTGTGTGTCGGTTGAGTCACAGATGAGTTCAGGCTACCATACCCCCTTGTATTTCTTTCTAAGCCTTCCTCTCTGCTTCATGAGTCTCTTTTTTTTGTTGAAAGAACAGAGTACCTGACTTTGGATCGTGGTGTCCTGGGCTTGCTTGCAGTCACTGTTGCTTAAATAGAATTTAATGAGCTGAGTTTTCAGCAAACCAACCCCAAGCTCACTTGACAGCTTTTTTCTGAAGCAGTCAAGGTAGCCTAACTGTAATCAGACCTTAAACCTTGTCACTTTACCCTTTATTTAGTAAATGCAGCATTGTTCTCTCTGTTTAAAATTATTGCTTATGAGAGAACCACACCACAGGAAAGCAATGTTCTAAAGCAACAAGAATTTCACTAAAATATACAAACTGCTTAGCTTCATTGATGCTGGAGCTGCAGCGGGATAATCAACAAGCAAGCACTGTGTCTACAGTGAGTTACCTGTAAATTACTCTCCTATTCCACGTGTGTGTTGTTAACGCCATAGGTATACAATAGAGTGCATTCAAAAACAGCGAGCAGCACTATAGTCAAGGAGAACTCAAAAACGAAAAAAAATAATTTGATAAACAGACCACTCCATATTAGTTAACTGTTACGTTTGGAGGTCTGCCACAGCACAGATGAAATTAGACAAGTTGGTATGGAGGGAGAGACAGGTTGAGGAAGAGAGAGCGAGAGCTGGCTGTATATTAATGTAATGTGATCTGTGAACAGTAAGACAGGGTGTAAATAAACAAATCCAGTATTGTATCTGCAGGTAGACGATGGAGGGCTGTAATCACCAGACTGGTCTGTTGTGTAACTGCTGTTGGTGTGTATGCAGCTTCCTCAATGTGTGCCACTTCTGTGTCTGTTACATCTGATGAACTCCAAATCCAGCAAATGCAGCTCTCGCTGTATCACTGGAGCTCTGGGCTGTCATTTCCCTCCCCTCCACCCACTTCTCTCCCTTTCTCTTCCTCCTAATTCATCCATACCCTCTCCCCTTTCTCCCCCTCTTACTCCCTTGTTCATGCATTTCATCATTTTTCTGTATGACCTTTAGAAAAGTTGTTTGAGCATTGAAATCCAAGCTATTGGCAGGTAAAATACTGAGTTTGGACTAGTTTTGGACAGACAATATGTCAGAAATAGCTAAAGGCTTGAATATTCTCTCATGGTACATACAATACGATAAGTTTAAAGGTGTGTCAGAGACTTAGTATAAATATATGCAGATAGAAAGATTAAAGAAGAAGTGAATATTAATGCTCAGATTCACTATCCTACTCTCCACTACATTAGACTTAGAACTAATAAACCCTGTTACTAGGAAACCAGAATCCTTTCAGCTTTTGCAGCAGCTCAGCAGCGTCATGCGTGGTGTTTAATGATGAGAATTAAACAAGGGAAATTAAGGGATTAATTTTGTTTTAACGATTGGTTTCATCTCCAATTAAACCTAACCTTACATGCTCTGTTCCTTATATACATGTCCTGTAGTACAGTATACCAAAGGAAATAGCACTACCGCTATGGCCAAAAGTTTTGTATCACCCTATAGAATTAACTCCTTTTGCTTCATGAAGTCAAATGAAACCTGCTGAATAATATCATGTTAACTTATTATTAGATTTTGAAATTGTCACATTTAAAAAGGCTTGTCAGTTTTTTTTTAAGTACAGTAAATGGAAAACTACAAAACAGTATGTAGTGCAATATGTTAACGTAACATTATTCAGCAGGTTTCATTGGACTTCACAAAGCAAAATGTGTGAATTCTTTATAGAGTGATGCAAAACCGTTGACTATAGCTGTAAATATATAAACTTTATATACTATAAAAATAAATAAATCCCCCTCTTCTGTCTAATTTTATCATCAGTCTTTAATAAACCTACGCATGTGGTTTTGAAAGCTTATGCTTTTATAATAGTCCTATAAAAGGCATGAAAATGTTCTTTCAGTCTCTTTTTTTTCCAAATACATACACCCCCCTGCTTGGAGTTTATCCAGTGTTAGTCAGCAGCTAAAAATGTATTTTGGGTGCCTGAGGGAGAGAGGGAAAGAGAGAGTGTGAGAATGAGAGAGATTGAGAGAGGGCGAAGTAGAGGGTTGAGGCCACAGACTGAGAGGGGAGTCTGTCGGAAGGAGTTTGCTGGTCGGCTGGCTGAACCTGCGCTGGACTGGTGTTACCGATATCTCAACGACAGCAAGTGGGCACCGAGCCAAGAGGAGAGCAGGGAGAGGGATGAGAGAGAGGGCAGAGGCAGAGGAGAATACCAGAGGAATAGGGATGACAGAGGAGAGGAGTAGATGATTTGTAATTTGTAGCGGCTTGTAAAATATTTAAAAACAAACTCAAAACTCCAGACTTAACCAGTCTCTAACCCCTTTCTTTGCTTGTGTAAAGTCTTCTTTTTTTAATGCATTATTTGAGCCTACATCTGTTGCTTGGAAACCGTACATCATAGCACAGAGGATTGTTTTAAGGAGCAAAGTAAGGAGCAATTGTTTAGACACCAGTAATGATGTATGCTAGCTATTAGACTTAATAGATTTATTAAAGTATAATTAAATCATAACTAATCAAAACAGGATTTAGATAAACAGTGGGGGCTGGGCATGAACAGGAGACCATGCACATCACAAACATCTTAACCGCTATGCAAAAGAGCCAGACTCATCTGCTTGTGTGGTTACAGAGCTTTTAACTTCATCTCACCAACAGGGGGCAAGATCTGTAATTACATCACACTACACCGCCCATGTATACAGTATGCTGATACCCCAAGATATTTTTAAATAAATAGTCAGCTGGTTCACAGGATCAAAAGCATGTGCCATAGTAAATCTGGCTAATAGCTGACACAGATATATTTCCAGGTTTGTATCCGGACAGTGGCATTAACCTTTCAGCAATTCATTGTTCACAGCTGCTGCTAGAATTCCTGACCTTTAAACCTAAAAGGGCAGCCTACAGCAGTGCCACTCCATGCCATTTTGCATGCCAAGAATTTTCTGGTTCTTATCTTTTTAATTTTTAATTTCAATGAGCTTTCTCTATTAGTCTGTTGCACCTGATCGCCTGTCTACTAATGATATTTCTGGGAGGACCTAATCTTCTGTTTAAGCTGCTTAATAAGACTAAAGATTTTGCAGGCTATCCAACCTTCACCTTGTTCTGTTGGGTGCGCTGCTAATTTAATTGGACGTGTTTTATATTTGATTTATATGATTTGGTTTTATTATAGCTTCCTCAACCAGCCTGTTTTTTTTTTGTTTTTTTTTTACTTTAATAGGATCCCTTTGCATACATCTTGGGATAGAGCAATTCATTAAAAACAGTGTTTGCGTTTGCATATGTTTTATTTGTTTACCGAGCCATGGCTTTTGCTTTATTATAAGGTCCCAATGCTGTCTGTCTCAATTGGTGCCGAGAGGAAGGCAGAGGGTTGTGAGGACGTCGCCCAAGCTCTTCCCACACATGCTCAATTGGATTGAGAGCCAGTGATTGTGGATGCCATGAAAGATGCCTGCCATGCCAATGCTTAAATCATTCACATGTGATGCTTCTGGCGTGATGGACGTGTGCATGTGGAAAGTAACCAGCACCATTAGGTTTCAGCATTGTTGGGTTGATCTGGATCAATGTTTAAGCAAAGAATGGCATCAAGGGACCCAGAGAACGCATGTCCCACACCAGGGTGAAGCGGGCAGACAGGTCCCACTAACTTGGATAGACAGTGATAAAAGTACAGCAAAGTGTTATTTTGCTTGTTAATTCTTCTTTGATTGTGCTGCTCTCTGACGTATTGATTGCTGTTGTTGTGGTTATTGTTCAAGGGCACACTGTTTCTTTGTGCCAGACTGAGACATGCGCGCGGACTGCAGGGTTGTCTTGTGCAGACGTTGGGAGTGCAAGTGTGGATTACACCACTCTGTCTATAGCTCTGTAATCCAGCATCTGGGGCAAGACGAAAGCGCCTCCAAGAAGCCAGTGTCATTTTACAAGTTACAACCCAGCTGGAGAGGCAATGCAGGGCAGACACATAGAGAAGGACGTCGTTTATGAAATGGTATCCTGTATACAAAGGATTAGTTGCATTAATCTCTCTAGGAAAATCTATCTGCTTTATAACCTCATTGAGGTTTGTAAGTAACCTTAAAGAATCACTAAGAACAAGTCTGAAATAGTTGCTGTTTAAGTTAGAAGGAATATATATTACTGTTGTGTTCATTTCAACATACAATGTACATTTGTCTCAATCTCTTATTTTTGGAGCTTACATCCTGTTACTTCATGTGACCACTGTATGTTTTACGAACTGTCACTGCCTATTGGACAAGACTATTTAATCTCTCCCTACTGGCTGAAAAATGAAGATTTAGCAAACACGTTAAAGTCAACTTGATTTATCTTCTGGTTGGGTGAGTGGAATGTGGCCGCTGTTGACTTTAGATTAGTCTGGGTGGCTGTGCTTAGCTGCTCCTTCATGTGGCCTGACAGGGTGCATCACGAAGAAATCCATATTAATACGCCCTCTAGATCCCTTCATTCCTTCCACTCGTTCTGCCAGCTTTACATCATATGCAGCAAGTCAGGATCACAGACAGCGTTGCAAATTTTGATGTCTGGAAACCACAGGCTCTCTGAAGATAAACTTCCAACCCTCTCTAAAAAGAAAAAAAGACATAGTCTAGCTGAGGAACAGCTGTGGACTGGGTCTAATATTTGATTCCCTAGCTTCAGAAATAAATGAAACCTAAATATGAGCAAAACACAAGTGTAAATAAGAGACTTTCTAACACTCTTCACAGCCACTGAATACAGACTGTACCTGCCTGATGGATTTACAGACAGACAGGCAGAGCAATCTGATCTTACTTGTCCCTCACCTGTAAACAGGACTCTGACAAACAGCACACTCACTTAGTGGAGCACAGCTGTGGCTTTCCAACCCAGATAAATAGAAATAGAAAAGGCAGGTTTGGTTTTGTTTATTTATTACATTAAGGAGTATTTACACCAGGTAAACCAATTCACAAGCCCTCTAAAAACATGCTTTAGCTAAAATCCAGTGTTTGCAGTTTCTTATTAGATGAATCATTGTTCAAGTGCTGTGTTTATGTCCCTGTCACCTCTTGGGACTTCCTTGTAAACAACAATTATTGTAATGAATATTCTCCTGGCAAAAGAGAGCTTACACTGTCAATTAAAGAAAATACATTAAATAAAACTTGCAAATGAATATGAACAGAGACTCAAACTGCCTTGAAATAAGATTATTTATAATTGTTTATAATTATAAGAATTATTTATAATTCTGTGTCTTATAGTACTTTAAAATAACTGCCTTGAGGTGCTGTTCTCATAAAAGCTATTGCATTATAAAAATTAATTTATAATGTTAAAGCATTGTCCACGATCATGACATTGAGAGAGACTGTACCTCTCTCTCAATCCCAAGGGAGTTAGGGTTACTGTTCTAACTGCTTGACGAAGTCCTTCCAGGAAGGCACTATTATATATATATATATATAGATATATATATATATATATATATATATATATATATTATATATATATATATATATACTTTTTAAGAAATTAAACTGAAAATATCCATGTATTAGTGATTATGTGTAAGTGTGGCATGAAGCTCCAAATAGAGCGTTTAGGTGATTAATTAAATCAATAAATGTTTAATTAAGGCTCCCAATGTAAAACCATCATACGCGATGTATTATAACTAAGTGAGGAAAAAGATCAGTTGAAAGTTGGAATGACAGTAGTTTTGTTGCCTGTGGGAAGTGAGGGGAGCGCCCTCATCTGGAGCTCTGGAAGTATTGTAGGGCATCATGAGAGGCACAACTGCACTAATGAAGACTACCAGAGCTTGGTGTGCCTGAACATATGGAGCTGCTTAGCAGGGAGTTCCTTGCTGGAAAGCAAGGCTGCAGGCAGCATTGCTGTTCTATGCTCTGTGCAGCCACTCATAAAGGACGGTCCATTTAGCTGCACCACTGGGACGACCCCTGTTACCACCCCACAGCTTAACCCCTGACCCCTGGCCTCTGGCCCTGACAAAGCACTCTCTCCTTTCATCCTGCCTTCCTTCACCAAATTAGCTGAGCATGAAACGCAATGTCATTATATCATGCAAGCCACGCGATGCAATATTAAAAGATCAGGAATTAGGCTACTACTTCTCCCAAAAACAATGACCTTATTACATTATTATTATTATTATTATTATTATTATTATTTATTATTATTATTATTATTATTATTATTATTATTATTATATCGGGAAGTGCCTGTAATATGTAGCACACACTGCTGTGTTCCTCGCTTGGTTGATTTGTTTGTTAGGCAAATGGTAATGATGTACAGTAATGATGCATGAGCTGGTCCATGCACAACCCCTCTAGCAGAACTGCATCACTACACCAGGGCATACATAAAAACTCAATCATAAAACCTGGAGAAAAAAAAACAAAAAAAACAGAAATTACTGCTGACGTTCACTATAAAACATTGGTTTCCCTTCATTTTCTTTTTCGATTTTCTGTGAGGAAGTATAACTGTTTTCCTGACTGCTGGAGAACAGTTTATCAAACCCTTTCAGAATGCAGTTTCCTCCAAGACCAAATGCATGGGGGATAAACTCAGGCAACTACTCAAACTACTGCCTTTCTTCTCGTTTCATAGATAGCAAGCGCTGGCATATTTAGTACTGCAAAAAGGGTGGAATGCGTCCTGCATGCGTCCTGATTTGAATAGGTATTGATTGTGATACATTGTAATTATCTGCAGGACACCCCTATAGTGCGTACAGTACAGCACGCAGAGTATTGCTGATTTGATCCATGTTTAATGTTCTACTAGAGCAGCACTTGTGTGTGTCGAGTGCCTTTCTCAGCCACCTCATCACATTAACTCCCTCTTTCAATGCGGTTATCGTATTCTAATACGAGACGGCAAAGTGGCATATTCTCAATGCTGTGTTCTGTGAGATCCCTTCCCACTGCAACAGCACTAATTAGTAACTCTCCCCCTGACTCTGACCCTCTCTGTCACCTCTTTCACACACAGCATATCAATCAGTTTAATAAAAGCGTCAGAAAATATATAACAAAACAAGTATGTTAGAAGCATGCACCCCCGCCCCCAACTACAGCAAATACAAAAGCAAAGTGTGTGACAAATGTATGTAGACAGAGGGACTGAAGAACATGTTTGTAGAACCCCAGATTCTGATATGCTCAATAACTATAGCAGTAATCCAATTGCATCACAGATAAGAGGTTCTAAATATATGCAGAACAGTGCGACAATTCTCCAGATACAAATATAATGTGAATGTGATACATACATATTCAAAGTCTAACAGATAGGCACCTCCTCCTATCCCCACCTTCTGAACATGTGTGCTACAGAATATACTACCCAAGTTTCGTCACTATTGGATAAGTGGTTTTCTAGATTTATGCTAGCCTGCAAAGAGAGATGTCCAAACGTTACGCATGTCATTCCACTGTATTACCACCTTAGATCATTTTTCCATCTACTGTAAAATGGACTTCTATCCATTAGCTTATTCTGCAGGAATAATATGGCACTGTCCCATCATTTGTTTGTTAAGAAATATTCCATGTTTGAATGGAAGGCCATCAGACTCATTGAATTGACAATGCCTGCTTGGAAAATGATTTGTGAGATGAAGCCTGGTAACGAGAAGAACCCAACGGGTTGAATAATAGTAATGCTTTGAAACAGAGTGATTACTCTGGTCAGCCTTCATAAAATGAGTGACATTATGAGGATGAATGCTGAAGGAATTATATTACTGGAATAAAAAGGATATTATAGATTTGAATAATTCGATTTTCCTTTTGCTTTAGGCCACTTGTATCTCTCTCTCCCTCTCCCTCTCCCTCTCCCTCTCCCTCTCTATCTCTCTCTGCTAACTAATTTCTCAGCAACTTGAAGTTGCAGTTTGAGGGCTGTGGCAATGATTGTCTCTGCAGACAATTCACAGCTTGGGTTATGTGGTCTTGAAACTAAGCAGTTGTTACCACAAGAGTTAAAGAGTCTGAATTCTGAATTTTGGCTGAATTCTGATTCTTTGCTGTTAGATGCGCTTTGTCTCGGCTGCAGGTGGAATTGGTTCAGTTAAGCAGTTTAGACCAGGAGTGGAAGGGGCAGCTTTGGACACTCCTGGTCGATATTATTATTTTAAAGTTGTGTTGAACTAAAGAAATCCAACTTTCAAATAATTACTTAGTCAGAACACTACAAGAAACAGCTTGTAATTTTAAAGCCTTTCCAATGAATACATAACACAGACACATCTAATAATAATAAATAATGTTAGAAGCGTTAGTCTCGCATTTCCAGAACACCAGGCAGCAGTCTAGCATTTCCAGAACACCAGACAGCAGTCTAGCATTTCCAGAACACCAGACAGCAGTCTCGCATTTCCAGAACACCAGACAGTAGTCTCGTATTTCCAGAACACCAGACAGCAGTCTCGCATTTCCAGAACACCAGGCAGCAGTCTCGCATTTCCAGAACACCAGGCAGCAGTCTCGCATTTTCCTTTCCGACCTCGTTAGCGCTTGACGAGTCACTTTACATCTGTTGCTTCCATTTTTTTTCATTTCGTTGTGACAGGATGATATTTACAAAAGGCCAAACCGTTTGTAAAACTGTTGGCCTCTTCAAGCCAAATGAGTCATTTTTGTCAGTTGTGAGCCACTGCTTACATCACAGAGGAAAGGTCACTGGTACCAGCAAGCTACACAGCACGGCTTACTTAGAGGAAGATGTTGTGTGTGTTTATTTAACTAGAGCAGGGTTTCAGAGAAGGCCATGACATGCATTCAGGTTTATTTATTTGCTTCTATTCTTTTTATTATACACTTTTATTCACGGCTAGGCTATGTTGACAGTAAATTGTACCATGAAGTTTATTGAATCTCATCCCTTCATATTTTTTTTTATATGCAGCAAGGGACCACTTTGATGTTGAAATACTATAATGACATGACAAGTAAGCAAGTCTGCATGATGGGCCCTCAGCTATATCCACACTGGCTCCTAGTACCTCAGGTCTACCTACAACATCACACTGCCTCCCACTTCATCAGCTATAACCAGTAGGCCACATTGCCACTCAGTCCTTTAGCTTTACCCACAAGACCACAATACCTCCCAGAACACACTGCCTCTTAGTCCCTCAGCTCTAACTTCAAAAGCACACTGCCTCCCAGTCTCTCAGCTCCAACTACAGCAGCACACTGCCTCCCAGTCTCTCAGCTCTAACTACAAGAGCACACTGCCTCCCAGTCCCTCAGCTCTAACTACAAGAGCACACTGCCTCCAAGTCTCTCAGCTCTAACTACAAGAGCACACTGCCTCCCAGTCCCTCAGCTCTAACTACAAGAGCACACTGCCTCCCAGTCCCTCAGCTCTAACTACAAGAGCACACTGCCTCCAAGTCTCTCAGCTCTAACTACAAGAGCACACTGCCTCCCAGTCCCTCAGCTCTAACTACAAGAGCACACTGCCTCCCAGTCCCTCAGCTCTAACTACAAGAGCACTCTGCCTCCCAGTCCCTCAGCTCTAAGGGTTGATTCATACTTCTATTGCAGATTAATGCGATATGTCAGGCGCAGACAGCTGTGCAGCGTCACTCCAGCCATGCAGCAAATGTTGAAATTTTTCAACATTATCCAACCCTATGCAATTTTAGATTGCAGACGCATGAGAAAAGGTTGTATGACAAGAGTGTGGATTACGTGATTCAGACTTGTCACACAGGGTCTGAGACATGAGAGTCTGAAGTATGAACCAACCTTAACTACAATGCCTCTTAGATTTAATTTGCATTTTACACAATTCTATTTTCCATCAAACTACTACATATTTGGAGTACAATAGCCTTCAACACCATTGTGAAGTGTTTTATACGCAAATTAACCAGAATGTTGTTCAGCATAAGTGGATCACAATATTGTTCACTACCGTGTCGAATTGCTCAATTGTGCATCATTGTAAGCTCATGATTATTTTGTTAATGGAACATTTGTATGCAGAAATAAAAATATTCTTTGACGTTAATATTTTTTTTGTTAATTGACCATTTATATGCAGGAATAAATACATTCTTGGATGAAATGCCTGCTTCGGTAAATCATGAGATTAACCAGTAAATGTCCAGAAAGCTATTTATTTCTTCATAATTTTGAACATTTACCACTCTTTTTGGTAAATTTTGACCGGTAAAACTTAAGATTGACCGAATTCTGACTTTTACCGTAACGCAGAAACCGTTTAAGAAACATACTGTCACTGATAATTACATTGGGTGAAGGAATCCGCTGACAGTGAGATACTAATATTAGTGTTAATGGCAATGTTCGTTCATGTGAATAAATCCAAGAGCAGTTCTAAGATCATTGGTTTTGGTATGACCTGTCAGCTAGTACAGCATCACCTGAACAATCACATAAGCTGGTAAAACAACTACAACCAAACCCTTATTATAGCGATGCCCAGTCACTGTTAAGACATTGAAAGAGCGTATTACAGGCTGGTGATAACTGGGCTGTGAAGTGCATATGAGATCCCCTTACTCTTCCCCCTCCTTCCTTCTCTCCCTATTCTTTTTCTCCCCTGTATTTTCCCTTGCCCCTCCATTTCTCTCTCCTTATCATTAAAAAAACCCCTCATCTTCTCTTCTTCCACTCCATATTCTCCCTCTTTCTCTCTTTACCTCCCTCCCTCCCTTTTCTCCTCTCTCCTCCATTCCCTCTCCCGCCCGCTCTGGAATAAGTGCACTGCTGACGTCAGCCCCGCGGAGGGCCGGCAGATGTGCCTGTGCTATAACTAGCTGTGCAGATGTGACTAGCATGCTGATAAAGGCTAAAGAATCACTTCATTAGGAGGATGCCACTCTCACACAGAGTTATAGGGCACGGCCTGACAGAAACACACCAGGAAATCGTTTCACTCGGCCTTGCTGTTTGGTGTCTTCACCATGAAAGCAAGACAGGATTCTTACATTTTCTACTGTGAATGTATCTATGTAGAGAAGAACCATTAATGTTTAGGGTTTCTGTTAACATGCTCTGAGACAATAGTAAATCATAGTTAGTTGATTAAACAGTATCAACTCTTCAAATCTATCATCACAATTGCCTTGATTAACAGCAACAAAAACTATTTAACAATATCATATTAATGATATAGACGTTTGTGTCGTGTTATAAAGTAGGCAAAAAGCTAAATCAATAACAGATTATTCCACAGCAGCTGTGCTTCAGATTTGTTTACATCACGTCTCTTGCATTCAGAATTCACACCCAGCTCTCTGAAACGTTTGTGTGAAAATATAAAATCTGCAGGGAAAGCGGTTTTCTAGACCTACCCACTGAATCCTAGTTGTTGAGACTGTTGTTAATCAGGTATCAGAAATCCATGCAGTCTTGGATATCAAAGCCAGCAGAGCCACTGCTGTCAATTAAGTGCCCTGGTCTAGTTTACATACTGTGAATAAGACCGACTGTACCAGGGAGATAATACAGAATTCATATCAGGGATTCAGTTTGCATCTAGATCAGTCAGGAAAACCACAAAAGTGCTACACTTCCAAAACTGCTCACGGGTTTGGCTGTTTAATCTGGGCTGGCGTCTCACACTGGGTCACCCTTACTTTACAAGCCAATATATAAGCTTATCACATCCAGCAGGGCCAGACAAAAGAGCTCCACAGCACAGCCTGATGATGTCAGATTCCTCTGCTAAACTTTCCAGTGCTTTAAGTTGCTGTATTGTTAACAGTGGCATGACCACCGATAACATTGACTGTATGGGGCTTGAGTATTGTATGCAAACTCCTAGAAGTTCCTTGTACTGTGACTGGGTGCGACTCTATACAGAACTTACACTGATCACAATGTTAGTTTGCCAGTTATTTGTTAATAGCAATTATGTTTGCGCTGGACTTTCCAAAGGGATTGTACGGTATTCTGATTCTTTAATAATCCTCCATTTGCACGAATTATATTTTTTATAGAGAACTATGGTTCAGAAATTGTGGCACCAGTCTCTGTGCACAGCTTTCAGTTAGTCCCCTCTGTGACTGGCTAAACAGCTTTGTTTATTCAGACAGATGCTTTCCTTCAATCTCAAATTGGCTCGATTTACGTTATAAGGACATCTGTTTGAGCCTCAGAAAGCAGATCTGTCCTGAGGCCTGTTTGCAGTTCAGCTTCATCCTGAGACGCTATGAGGCCCTTTCCTGGAAATGATATAGCACAGAAACAGGTTGTACTGCTTGGGAATGGGTGAAAATCACACAATATTCAACATGTTAGCAGCATAATATGTTCAAGGTATGTGTTCAACACTAAGGGTCTAATACAGTAACAGTCGGGGGGGTTGCTCTAGTCACACCTTTCAAAAGTCATTTGTTTTTAAAATGTGTTTTTAAGCCTGACATTGACAGAATAAATACCTCAGACTACCTAAAGTCCCCAAACACTACTTTCTTGTGCGTGGGAAATAGTTTTCAATTGAATCTTGAAGACTTAGGTGTAGATGAACTAAGATGGGCAAGCTGCAGAGCAAACATAACGTGATTTGCATTTTCGTTCAGACATATACATATTTTTGTATGTACTAAGAGGAAATATGTTAATGAAGAGAGCCGCAATATACTAATATAAATATTTGTTGCATTATCCTAGCGAGAGAGTTGCGAGAGTGTTTCAAATAAATAATGAAAGGCAGTTTAATCTCATCGGATTCTATAGTGGGACCCCCATCTTCACCCCCAAATAAAAATTATGTCAAAAAGATTTTCATAATCATGCAAATGTCTGTCTGACATTTAAAAAAAAATTGGATAACATCGCACACACACATACATTTATAATGCTCAATGTATTTTAAATGCATAAATCATTGTGCTGAAATAACACCGTTGTGTTTTGGGGAGGCTAGACATTACATTACATAAAAATATAAATCTGTACAGTATAGTAGTAAAATCAAATGAACACCTAACACACTTTCTTTTTAATTTAGCCTGTAATTTAGCCATACTTCTGCATTGTACATATCAGTGTAAAATAAGAATAAAAGATTATTTCAAATTGAAAATAAATGATTTTAGCTTTTTTTTTTTTTTAATTATTATTATTTTTAACTTGGCCTACATAGTAGACCAGACAATTAGCACAAAACAGATCACGGTGCCGCATAGACAAGTTATGATACTTACAGGAGGACAGTGAATTCTTGTTAATACGAATTTCAAGGGACAAGTCATCTTTTAAATCAGACAGCAGCTTGAGAATTTTGTGGCTGCCGAGTCTGTACCTGTGCTCAGTTTGTTCTTCATTTAAATCAAAGATGGTAATGTGGGTATGAAATACTCTTTCTCTTTTCATCCTACAAATCACTCGTTCTTGCTGAAGACAAGGTCTCCTTCTCACAGTAGCCATGGTTCGGGGCTAGTATTTTTCATACTGCCTTTTAAAGGTTGCTAATTGCGACTGTTTAGAACTTTCAAAAGCTGAAATTGATGCAATTGTAAGTGTCATAATTGCCAGCAGCTTTAGCACATTTCATTATAATATAACGAGAACCCTCATCTGCACTATCTCCACCCCATTTTTGCGAATATATGCAGGAACGCCCATAATTACATATTCATCTCTGGCTGAACCACAGAGAAAAACTGCTGCCACAAAGCATTCCCTAAAAAGTACATTTCACCCTAGAGTTGCAACTCGTTTGCAACTGGTTTGCGACTATTGCAACAGCCACAACACTTTGGTACATCTACCACTTAGTTTCATCAGGAGGCTGTGTTAATGGCTCTCGAGAGCTGAGCTGAACCCTCTTGTAATTCTACAGCCCATCCAGCTCTCCTGTAATGATTCTGTTCATTTAGTTTCTCTGGGTCCCCACACACACCTTATTCAGATGATTTTCCCTTGCCTTGTTGTTTAATGGCACTGGAGATGGGTTTTGACTGCATTGTGTCTGTTGATCGACTCTAACACAGTTTTCTTATCATTTTCTCTTGACCTTTTTGTCCTCTACCTAAATTATTGCTTTGATTCCCTCCACTGGCTGCATTTGATTAACTGGCTTCAAATAACAGACATCCAACATCCGTTTCTGAGTAAGGAGAGGAGGGGGTCAGTGGAGGAGGGACGGAAGGAGTGGGATGGGGATGTGATCGATGGGGTAAAGGAGAGATAGAGGGGAAAGGGACAGAGAAAGAGTAAGCAGAGACTGAGAGAGGGGAAGGAGAAGAGGAGAGAGGGAGGGAGAGAGATTGAAGAAGGAAGAAGGAAGAGCGAGAGAAAGGGAAAAGGAAAACAGATGAAAAAGTAAAGAAAAAATAGATCAAAGAGAGATAAAATTATCAATATTTAAGACCTTGAGATCATCAGTACTTTGTTTTAAATCCTAGAATACCTGGTTCTTCTATCTAATGGACTTGAATCAGGTCTTGAAAAAGGAACCAGACGTGAGTGTCTTTCTGCGGCATCTTTGGGCAGTCTTGAGTGAAACGAGGCTCAACATTGCACGAGAACACAGTCTAAGCACTCTCCCTCCTCTCAGCACTTCAGGGATCAAAAAGGCTGAGGTGGTTTTGCAAAAGGTGGGTTATACATTCATTTAGATAAAAGAGGTGAAGTGAATAATAAGAGTGCTTTGCTTATTGTTTGCAGGAAAGGACATGGGAGTGTGCCTGCAAATTGGACAGTAATACTCCTTTGACATCCGGTATAAATATGTATCTAACAGTCATTGCTGCAAACATACAGCATGCTAGTCATGTAGTCAAGTGTCATTAGGGTTAAACTGCCAATTAAAAGTGTTGAACAAGAATCAGCTTGGAGATTTCTCAGTGAACAAGCACACTTCTTTTCCAAGTAATCCCTACACTAAAGAGACCCTCACCCCCAGGGGGCTTGACATTGCAACAGATCCAGGTTACTCTCTGGAAGTATTTGATCCACATGCTTCTTGTGTGAATCTGGAAACTACTGCCCACTGAGCCCCCAATTAGCCACCATCACTGGGGTTGATATCCTCAGTTTACATGGCCTGTCATCGGCTCAGGAGATGCTGGCACATTGCCTACAGCTAGTCAAGTCTTCAAAGGCTGCTTGTTTGGTGTAAAAAGCTTTGTAGATTTGTTTTGCCGCAATGTGCTTTTAAACCTTGTCAATGTACTTAGTATGCTGACTTAGGCTGCTAAAGTGTGTCTTCTAAAAAGGTTGTTTTAGCTTGTACCTCTCTTGTGTTTAACTATCAGCCTTAATTAGTTACATCTGTGGGGAGAGACCAAGTCAAATACAACATAAACTGATACTCATTAGGGTACAATGAATTAACTGGAAGGACATTTTGGACATTTGGAGGCCTTGTGTGTTATATATATATATATATATATATATATATATATATATATATATATATATATATATAGAGAGAGAGAGAGAGAGAGAGAGAGAGAGAGAGAGAGAGAGAGAGAGAGAGAGAGAGAGAGAGAGAGAGAGAGAGAGAGAGAGAGACACAGTGGCTTGCAAAAGTATTCAGACCCCTGACCAATTCTCTCATATTACCGAATTACAAATGGTACATTGAAATTTCGTTCTGTTTGATATTTTATTTTTAAACACTGAAACTCATAATCAATTATTGTAAGGTGACATTTGTTTTATGTTGGGAAATATTTTTAAGAAAAACTGAAATATTTTGCTTGTATAAGTATTCAACCCCCACACATTAATATTTGGTAGAGCCACCTTTCGCTGCAATAACAGCTTTAAGTCTTTTGGGGTAAGTATGTACCAGCTTTGCACACAGTGTCCGAGTGATTTTGGCCCATTCTTCTTGGCAGATTTGCTCCAGGTTGTTCTGGTTGGTTGGACGACGCTTGTGGACTGCAATTTTCAAATAGTGCCACAGATTCTCTTTGATTCAATGTTTTAACACTCTTGCTCCACAGCCCATATTACCCCCAGAAAAAATAGCACCATCTAGTGTGTGAGTGGTAGAAGTGCTTCTTTTATTTTTTAACACAAAGCTGTTTTTATTTTGCGTGCAGCCCGGGCTGCAGTGATGAGAACGTGCTTCAGTCCAGTCTTGCTGCAGGAGAGCTGGGGAAGGGCAATGTTTTCTCATCTGTAATTGAAAGGCAGTTTGAGAGCCTGGTCTGGGCAGATGCCTTCCTTTAGCAGTGCACGCTGTGGTTTTAATGAGAAGTGATTGCAGAGCTATCAGATCGCGCCCAGTACCTGTTGCTTCAATCTGCTTCAAATACAGGCCTCACAACCTACTGATGTGTGACATTTAGCTCTTTCACGCACAGTACACAGTACGCAGGACATAGTAACTGCCGTCTTGCTCTGACACTGATAGGTAAGAGGCTACAACTGTGGGAAGCCGTCAGATCCATTTAAGGACTGCTACACGCCGCAGGGCCTGTCGGACTTAGCACAGATATTTGTGTATCTATTCAAATCTTCAGGGGGCTAGTTGGTTCATGCAATCACTGTGTATGTTACATAATTGTGATGAAGGCCAGCTGCCAGGAATCAAATTGCTTGAGTTGCAGAAGCTGCTCACATACCTTAACTCGTGTGATATTCCATTAACTCTAACCTGGATCTGCTTCAAATTGGTACGGTGTGCTTTCGAGATAAAGCAGCTTTACAAAGCACAGCAAAGTGAAAAACAGTGAAAGCACAGTGAAGTTTAGCATTCAGCTTTGCAGAGCACATTCTTTTTGAAGGGGGCAGCAGTTTGCCCACCATCAAGGATGGCAGCGTGGTTTTATTGTACAGAACAGGAGGGTTAAAGGAATATATCAAGTCACTATCAGCACAGGAGAGAAGAAATGTGAAGAGAGTCCGGAAAATTACTATGCTCAAAGCCGTTTATGTGCAAAAGAATAGAGCTTTCATGCAGAAGCACCAGCAGGCCCTGGGACCGGTACCATCTGAAAATAAATAGAAATAAATCACAGTGTATCTGGGCTCCACTTAACGTTTCCGTGCTGGTCCGTACTCACTAGGTAGAAATCGAAAGACACTTTGGGGTGTATTCTAATGATCCACAACAGATTGTCTGAGGCACCATTATACTCTTTGCTGTATTTCTGCAGGAACTTCAGTCCCAAACTTGGACTGTTCTTGAGGCATATAGTATATAGGCCAGTGACCTGGTCATTTTTTGATTGATTTATAAGCAACGATAATTAGGCCACATAAGAATGATAATGCCCTTTTAATCAAGGCCAATTAGGGGCGCGTGAATGTGTTTAATAATAAGACATTGATCAATGCTCGATCACCACACCCCAGTCGACAGTGGGTAGCAACATCCACTATCGACACAAACTCAGCTTGCCGTCTAAATACTGGACGATATAAACAATACAAAATAGATTTCCACCAGCATTGTAGGTACTATAGGTAGGCATGCTGCAAAACTGCTTAAAGTTACTGTGCACAAAATGAAACAGTGTAACTGTGTATAAAATACAAGCTTGATAAAGCCATGGTAATCTTTTTGAAGAATGGTGAATTGGTGCAATGATTTTGCTAATGATTTGACAGCGAGGGATGTTTGTACAGAGAGCAGGTGGTGAGATTTTGTTTAACAATTATGCAAAGACATTTAAGACCCTTCTTTGAGCGGTGGAGCTGACTAGTAAACATCTTTAAAGATCAAGGTTCTTTAAAAACAAAAAAATCCTACCTGAAAAATGCTCTCAATTTGATGGGTGCACAAACATGTGTTCATGCATGGGTGTTTTAAAAAGAGATAAAAACCAGTGCAATGCAGATAGCAAAAACACAAATGGCAAATAGACCAATTACTGATACAGCCAGAAGGTCTTTAGTCTGAGTGGAAAAAGAGCACATGAAATTCAGCGCAAAGGTAACATACAGAGTTGATGCTGGTGAGCGCTTTGGATGATGTAGCTCTGCTCAGTGGTTCTGTTATGTTAATTGAGAGCCAGTGGTTTTAAGTAATAGGTTTGTTTTTAAACTAAGCTGTATTCTGTAACACTTTAAGACCAAATTTAAAATCCTAGTGCGATCCCATTGTAATAGTATTGGGAAATCATATGGTTGAGTGTCATGTTTTATTACATGTTGCTAATAATGTAATGTTGGATTTTGTGCTTGTAAGGATCAATATACAGTGTAACTACACAGCAGGCTCACCTCTTATTAGTATTATCAGCATGATTTCTGGTTCCCCTTTATTGTGTTGAAGAATTGTTTTGTACAATGCTGTTGATAATAAGAAAAGATTTTTAAAAAAATAAAAGTTTCTTCCTGTTTTTTTTTCCAACTCAAAATCCAATATTTCAGTAAGAAAATGCTAATAAAATCCAGAGATTTAGACAGTACACCCCAAGGCAGCACAACAGGAAGCTGCTTAAAAAAAATAATGCTCAGTTAATGTAAAGATACTGACATTTTCCCCCTTAGCTTTCCCAAAAGATAATCTGAACTGCAAAACTGGTTCCTCTCCATCTTTACAGGGCTGTGAACACGACTAACCTTCTGAACCTAAATACACAGAGCCTGGTGTTTATAGAAATTGTAAGTACATTTCACACCTGCTCCATACTGAAAAACAAGTCAATTAAAATCGTTTGGAATGATTTAGCATGTCGTTTGTCTGAACTCCTTTTCCAGAGTAAACAAGTCTGACCAGAAGGCCCAGACCTCGAGATCACACCTTTTGTTTTTGCACAGTTAACAGGTCATTACATGACTGGTTTTATTGAATGGCACCCAAATATAAGGACTTTACAGTAATACACGTTAGATTGTCCTTAACTAAATATGCAGCTGATATTTACAGCTGACTCGGCCTTGCATTGCATAGTGCTCTTACAACCTCAACTGCCAATAGTTTCCATGGAAACGTTATATGTAAACAGAAGAGGTACAGTAAGGAGGGCCAAGCAGAGAAGTAGACTCAAATATGTCACTTTTTTAACTTCCTAATTAACTTTGGTTTAGGGAACTACAGGTTCCATCAATTTCAAAGACATCAGCAATTTCTCAATGGCACATGTGTCCTATAAGATACGAAAGGTGTTAATGCTGTACATATAGGTGCTGACAGAGTCACATTTGCATCATGTAACTTTACCCTCCCCTTGTATGGCTAATCCAATATAACAAGGAGAATGCTGCCTGTTGGCCAAAGGGTTGCCAGCCGATTGGCTGTGTGTTACTCACTCTTACGGGATGCTTTGGATATGTAGTGCAGAAGTAATGTTCTAGCTCTGTTCATTCCTTAGTGTTGAATTACCATTGCCGTGCAACATTGTAGCCTGGGGACTGGTTTGTGTAAGGAATAGCCAATTCCAGTGTAGTACCACTTACATTAACAACATTGCCTTTGGCCCATAGTTTCTGCAAGTGATAGCTATTCCCACTAAACTGCCGGTACATTTGAACTTTTTGCCTAGCTGATGCACATTGCTTGATCGAAGGCTTTAACTCTCTTGTCTAAAACCTAATCTGTAAAAGCATTGATATTACTAGCAACGTTTAGGGCTGTGCTTACTGGAAATGGCATTGACTCCAGCACCTGCAATCTCCACTGCAAAGTTCTTCTCAAAACAGATCGCAAATTGCCCTATCCAAATACATAGGATCTCCACCTCCAATCAGACCCCAGGAAAAGGTCACCTGGGGACTTACTTATTCAGTAGCAAAGGACTGTGGAAGCTGTAGTTATAGCGGACACATGGTCTGGTTAAATATCATAATTCAAATGGAATTATTATACACTTTACTAATACATTCCCTATTGAATGGAATTCAGGATACATTCCTCACTTTCTCCCTACACTTTAGTTTGACTATGATTGATTAACAATCGATTGCCAGTTTGAAAGGCCACCATGACAATAAAATGTAAGCAAAAGAGAACAGGTGGGTCTTGAGAGTTGATTTAAAGCGAGCAACAGTGGGAGCATCACGCCCCAAAGCTGGGAGAGAATTCCAAAGAGTCGGAATTAATGAGCGTACATGAGGTGCTGTGGTTATTTCAACAACCCACTCACCCAATGGTTATTCGGCCTTCCTTACTGGTGGATTGAGTGTCCTCAATGTTGCTGAATATTGAGAATAGGTGACTCAGGAAGCTACTGACTTTCAAGGAAGTAGTCCCAGGACAGGCAGATACTGGAAGGATTTTCAAGGCAAACAGATCAACCCTGTTTTGATAGTAAAGCTCATTTAGAAGGCAGATACTGTAAAAGGGTAAGGAGGAATATTGTTTAAATCTGCATCATCGTTAGCTGGAAATCTTTTTCATTCAGTTAGGGTAGCAGCTTTTCTTTCTGCCGGTTAGGACAGAAGCTTTTCTTTCTGTTCAGGTGTGTTGGAAGGTGAACCTTGGATTGAGCTGTAGGCGGTGATTAGACGAGGTCTGCTGGACCTGATTTGCGAAAAGACTGTCTCTTGTCCTGTCCTGGTGTTCTCTGAACAAAATGTCCAGTGAGCGGGAGTCGAGCGGGAGCCAAGCGGCTGTGTAATAACGTAGCTGTGTCACAGACAGGTCTTTCCAGAGCAATATTGATTTACTACGACATATTCTGCCTGCTTAGGGTATTAGAGTATTACTGGAACATAGTTAAATTCAGGATTGAGCAGAACAATTTCATTTAGCACATAGCATGGTGCCTCTTTGGGCATCACACGGCCATCAATGTTAAGACCAAGTCAGCCATGGCCCTCCAGAACCGAGATTGGATACTCCTGTGTGTTCGGACTGTATATTTCCTGAGCACTGCATCCATCCAGTTCACCTATCTTCCTCACGTATTGTTCTACACGGTGTAGCACCATTTCCCAGGAGAAGTGGGCAGATCTATATGGAAAGTTATCGTAGTCCCGTCGAGCCCTTTCCCTCTCCCACAGCAATAATCAAGCATGTATTTTGTGGTATTTAGTGGTTGCAGGGCCGGGTTTGTGCCCCTCCACCATGTCCGAGGCAGGCATTGGAATCTGTGCCCCATTAGCAGGGCTCTCCTGCTGGCGTCTCTGCTGCCTCTGCCAGCTGTTTTTCCAAGTCGACACAGATTCTGCTCGCAGGATATCAGGCTATTGCCTTAGAGGATGTTTTAATCTTTTTATAAAAAATGAAAGATGCTTTGTGCATCTGGACTGCTTATACCAGATGTTGAATACATTTCTCACTCGGTAATCCAGTGTTCTTTTGCAGCTGTGGGGTTTAGTGCCCGGGAGTCTATATAATACAGCCAAACCTGTAGGTTACACAACTGACCAATCAAAGGACTATCTGAAATACACATCAAGCCAGATTTATTAAGGTTTTTATGTCGTTTGTTGCTTTTGTATAAAGAGGATTTAATATATGTATATGTTTTTACTGTGGGAAACTTGCTAAAGGGGATTTGCTAAAACAATTCATGCCAACTATATAATAAATAAGAGTGTACATTACACAAACAGCCAGACAACCTAATGGCTTTCTTATTGTGCATATAAAATGAATGGGATAAGGAATTAAGAAATTGAATTGATGCCATGCAACCAGTGCTCCAACCGTGTTTCCTTGGGGAACAAAAGTAATTAGATTGTCTAGTTATCTTTGTAACTAAACTCTATGAGTTACAGTGCAAAGTTTAGAACCCATTTACCTGTTTGGAACCTACTTATAACAAGTGGAAAATAAAAAGACTACAGTTTCTCTTAAAAGCAATGACAAAGTAGACCCACAATCACAAGCTAGGATATGAGGAATCTCGGCTAGGAGCAGTGCTTTCAGAAGGCGACGCGTTGTCATGCATTTCTGCTTTTTCATCTGTGTCCTGTTTGCATCCTGCCGCATAACCATCAACTTTTCAATGAGCTTCATTAGTCACTTCCCCCTTAGCACGCTCCATTGCTAACTTCAGACTGGAAGGTACCATCTCAACCACACATGTGAAGTGTATTATTGTAATTAAAATCAGTAGAAGTATGTAATATTAAATAACTGCTTTATTTTGTTGTTTCAGATTATTTGGGATTCCTTTGTTCTTCTTGTTGCTCATTAATAATAATAATAATAATAATAATAATAATAATAATAATAATAATAATACAAAATGGAAATGTGATCTATGATCTATGGACATGGTGTTGCGTCTCTGTTTTCATTGATTGTGATTAATGTTGGGATATTTAGGAAACTGATCCCAGAGTTAGCATCCAGTAATGGAAACCATTTTATTATGAAATAGTCTGTGTGCGATATTAGCTTCATGATCTGGGCTTTCCAGCCATTGAAATAACATGGAATGGAATTGCTTCCCTGTGTTGGTGAAGAATTTGGTGCTCTGGATTGATAATGACAGGGGAAAGATCAGGGCTGTGCTGTACAGCTACAGTAATCATGATCAATATTACAGATCCTCACACACTGTGCCATAAATAACTTGAACAGGCCCCAGTACTTGCTCTGTTGTTTTCTTTCACCTGCAGCATTTGATACTGTTGATCATACCATTTTAATGGATTGCCTTAAAAACTGGGTAGAGTTGTCTGGAACTGTACTAAACTGCTTTAAATCATATCTTACTAATAGACAGGGTTTTGTTTCCTTGGGAGATTCAGCATCAGGATTATCTACAATTACCTGGGTTCCATTCTTGGTCCCATATTATTCTCTTTATACATTCTACCACTGGGGGAGATATTTCGTAAACATTTTCACAGCTATGCTGATGACACACAGCTTTATATTTCTGTGAAACCTGGGGCTTCTTCGTGGATTAATTGAGTCTCAATGATGTAAACATCTGGATGTCTGAAGAGTTTTTGCAGTTAAACTCAGATGAGACAGAAGTTTTGATTTTAAGTTCTCAGACAGCAACATCTGGAATTGACCAAATCTCCAAAAAGAGAGTTGAGTAATTTTAATTCAAAATCAGATGCCAGAAATGTGGGGTTTATATTTGATTCTGATGTATGTTTTGAGGCTCATATCTGTCACCAAAGTGTCTTTTTATCATCTGCGAAATATTGCTAAGACTTGTCTTTCATTGCCAGATTCTGAGATTCTAATTCATGCTTTTGTCTCATCTAGAAGATTACTGCAGTGCTCTTTTTGCTGGGTCACCAGACCATGCCTTTTCATGGTTACAGCTTGTTCAAAATACAGCAATGCGGGTGCTTATTAAAAAAAAAAAAAAGAAAAGAGACCACGTAACTCCCGTGCTTGCTTCTCTACACTGGCTTCCAGTAAGATAGAAAGTTGATTATAAGATCCTACTTTTGACTTACAAAACACTACTGGGACCGGATTATCTAAAAGAGATTTTGTCCCTGCATGTACCGAGACGTGCTTTAAGGTTGGCTGATTCTGGTCTTCTGTCCCTCCCAAAGATTAAGACAAAAAGGAAAGGAGAGATAGCCTTTAGTTACAATGCTCCCAGATAATGGAATAAACTTCCATCTGACATTAGCGATGCAGAGTCACTTAATATTTTAAATCAAGATTATTTAAATTATTTTTATTGCTTGTTTTGATTGACTTGTAAAGCGCTTTGAGATGATGTTGTATGAAAGGCATGATATAAATAAATAAACTTATTTACTTATATACTTACTGCTTCTTCTCTGAAACTAGAGCGCGTCTGTTATAAATTAGGGCACAGCCGTGATACAGTTATACAGATGCAACATGTAGGACAGAGGAAGATAGCCTCATTTTGTCTTTTGTGAGCTGTATTTATTTTTATACTTTGTGGAGAGTCCGGTGAGAATTAAGAGCTCTGCTGGCCTCAATTGGAAGAGCTGCTCCATTAGTTTGGTGGTAGAATTCTCGTTCTCGTGTGCAGAATTCAAGCCACAGTAGCAGGTCCAAGCTATGGTTTCATTACTGGTTATGCTGTTATCTATTTCCATCATTCTGGCTGAGTTTCTTCACCGCTGAAAACGAGTTGCATTTCAGTCATCTAAATTTCTTCAGTTAAAAATCTATTGCCATTCTCAGCCATGTATATTACTGTGCTAGTTGATTTTCACTGTTCAGTGCTTAGAGCCAAGCAAGCCACAACTTCTTTCCTGGGTGTTTGTAATTCTCATAATAGCTTTTTTTTAAGTGATTATATAAATGTAATCCCCACTGCTGCCAAAACAGGACAGCGCTGTGAATGCAATGTTTCATCTCAGCAGGGCCTTCTGTTAACAGAGTCTAAATGCACTAAATCAAGGAACACATTAATAGGCAGTACTGAAGATCAATGCATGAATAACTGACCAGCTTTACTGTCAATAACTGTGGAAATGCTACGCCTGATACATTGTTTCTACAAGGCGATGTGAGCGCATTGAAATAAATCAGTACCCTTTTTTTTGTTTGTTTATTTATTTTTTTATTAATAATGCATGAAAAAGGCCAGTTGTAAGATATTTGCCAGTCTTTTGTCTTATGTCCATAGACATGTCATTGCTTGGGATGATGATTCTCTAAATTGAAAAGGGCTTTAATTCTCAATGTTCCCCTTATTCTTATCATGGTTGGTTTATCAGCTGGGAAATGCATTTCTCATCATTTACTCCATAGCGTTCGTCAGTTTCTGTCAGAGCACCAACATTGTTGCAAGACGGAGCATGAACTGGATACACTGCAATATTTGAACAAAAGTAATCCCTAGCTGATATACCTAGGATGTGTGAAAAGAAATCTTCAAACAAAAAAGAATAACTGCTGTGATGTGGACTACATGGAACTCAGCAAAGCTAAAGTAATGTGTTTCTTGTAAGCACTGCAGGGACACTTTCACACACTTTCACACATGCTGTGTGACTGCAGAGGGACGTGTCCAGAAAGGGTAAATTGGAGGACACTTATATCTGCGGACCAACGCGGAGGGGAGGGCTGTAAGATTAAAAACGTTTTAAAAACAAGAAGTCGAGATAAACATTAGGTGAAGGGCGCTGGAATCAGAGTTTGGTAAATGGGTTTTAAAACCTTAGTTACCATGCCTTTAATAGGACTGGAAGTAATTAGTAGAGTGAACTAAAGTAGCTCCTATAAATATTGATCGATCAATAAAAACAGGATCACTGGCCAGCTCTTCAAGGAGATGAAAAACGCTGCTGTCCAATTTAGACACTCAGGGGTTCGCTGCACACACATTAGATTGTTTTGAATAAGAAATACTGGAAGTGAAAGTCTCTTACCTAAAACTGTTAATTTTCCCTACAGACCCTCACTAAAAATAGGTTGTATTAGCAAAACCAGAAGCAGCTCTTTGTGCCCAAGCTACATTACCCCTACAAAACACAAAGGTTTTTGTGCAAAGTTTTTTGGGGTTTTTATTTTTCCATAAAATGAAATAAAGCATTTGCTCTACCAATATGAAGAGCTTTGTTAGAGGTAAACGATTATATGTCAATGTGAGCATGCCTTAGGCCTGACTTAGAGGGCCCTGCACCGTGTCACTTAAAGAGCTGTTCAGTCTCCTTGACCTTTCTTTCTGGCTGAATGCAAAGGTGCCAATTGAACTAAACTTCATGGTGCGTCTGTCCACCAGGATTCCAGAGGTGAAAATGTATTACCCATTTCCTTATATAAATATTGCCATATGCCATGGTAAAAGTATACCAAAGTGTAATAAACATGGTAAAACATAGAGAAACAGGCAGTTATATATCATGTCACATCAACCAATCACTGTTAAGAATATAGTATTGAGGAAGCATGGTACATTTCTAAATGATTGTACAAATGTAGCCATGTGCCGTGGCTGATCCCAGTTTCTCTGTTTTTTAAATTCTTCTCCTTTGTGAACAGTTATTTTCCAGGATACTGGATTATACATCATCAGTTTCCAGAGTAATAAGCTGGCAAGTGTGCAATATGATAGTAATGCTATCTCAGGAGAGTCCAGTTTACTCATCAAAAAACACAGTCTAATTGGCGCTCCATTAACCTTGAACAATTCACTCTTCCGTTTAGCACATGGTGTTTTCTAAATTTGAATTTTTTGTGAAAGCTGCCATTCAAAGCCTGCTGGAATCAAGGCAAAATGATCTGTAGTGTACCGGTAAGGTGTGTCTTCCTGGTCCAGCAGACATGCTGAACTGTATAATATATACTTAAACCTGGACTCCCTCCAAGGAAATTCTTACATTAGCTTGTATAATTAGGTCTTATTTATTATACACTATGGTGGCCTGTGCTGTTTAAGACAGACACGTCTGTGTTAAAAACCTCAAGGGTAAAATGAGTCAAGACTTTCAAAGTTAAACAGCACAATGTTAAACAGCTGCATGCTATCTTATCTCTTGAATGAAAGAGATCAACAGATAATGGGTACTGTTCACACTTTGTTTAACCCTTTCTTGTATCCTGACCTCATATTGGGATGTATAAAAAAATATATATATCTTCTAGTCATTATATCGGGACATATAGAAGATGCAAATGCATGAGGATCTCACTTGAGGATGCAATTTTTTCCCCATATGGAAAAAATAAACAGCTTAATTAAAAATATGTTTATTATGGGTCCAAAACAACTTTCCAATATTTTATGCATGAAAGGATATAGACTGTTTTATAAAGAGAACAAGCTCCAAACAGATGTTATGAACGTCAAACCTTGGACAGGTTACAAAAACAGACTTGCAATGGCTTTTGCTGTATGATAATATTGGTGCGCAGATAATTATTTTCATATGCTTTCTTTCTTTCTTTATATTTTGCAGAACAAGGAACTTGGAGATCTCTTCAACAACTCCTCACCACAACATGTGCTGTCAATGTGAGTTTTTCACTGCGCCTCTGGTTCCTGCACAGATCATTTTTTATATGTTGTGTTTCTTTGTGAATGCAGCAGGGATGTGCAGCTATGCCTCTTCCAAAAGGTTACCACTGTAAATGTGCATGAAATTGTGCAGCTTTCCCATAGCTATACTATAGGTTACCATGGTTTTATTGTGCTTTTCTATGCCTGCCTTGGTTTTACAATGCTTAAATGCGATTTTGCTTTAGAATGCTTTCACTATGCTGTATTACACTTTGATATGATTTTACTATGGGAAACCTTTATAAGGAGTAGGTATGTAGGGGCAAGTATTGACCTGCTTATTAAGGTACTGGAGAGAATGGAGTGTGATCATTTAAAGTTATGGGAGACAGTGCTGAAGAGCTGAGAATGGACTGTTTAGATTAGCACTCATTGCTGGGGTGCAGGGTGACGGTGCAGGAGAGCTGATAATAGACTGTTTAGATTAGCGCTCATTGCTGGGGTGCAGGGTGACAGTGCAGGAGAGCTGAGAATAGACTGTTTAGATTAGCGCTCATTGCTGGGGTGCAGGGTGACAGTGCAGGAGAGCTGAGAATAGACTGTTTGGATTAGCGCTCATTGCTGGGGTGCAGGGTGACAGTGCAGGAGAGCTGAGAATAGACTGTTTAGATTAACGCTCATTGCTGGGGTGCAGGGTGACAGTGCAGGAGAGCTGAGAATAGACTGTTTAGATTAGCACTCATTGCTGGGGTGCAGGGTGACAGTGCAGGAGACCTGAGAATGGACTGTTTAGATTAGCGCTCATTGCTGGGGTGCAGGGTGACAGTGCAGGAGAGCTGAGAATAGACTGTTTAGATTAGCACTCATTGCTGGGGTGCAGGGTGACAGTGCAGGAGACCTGAGAATGGACTGTTTTAGTGCCTATGATGTGGCGTGAATGTGTTACCAATGCATTGTATGTAAACAGACAGATGGCTTTAATCTCCAGTAGTCAGTAACTCCCTATTCTTTTCCAGCAATATTTAATCCTTTTCCTTTCCTGTGGAAAAAAACACTTGGAAAACAACATTAAAAATAGATTAAGAAGTCATTAAAAAAATAACTAAGTCATTTAGGTCTCTGAATCCATGTGCAGTGGGTTGTGATAAAGTGTGGGTGGGGGAAGGGGGTCTCATGGGAATTGAAGCCAGGGAGAGGAGCATTTCTAAGCAGTTTAGGCATTATTATCCTACTTGAAAAACCTGACTTTTCAGTTTACAGCATAATTACGTTCTCTGGTTATTCCATTGTATAGAAACCCTAGTGTTGAATTTCATTATTGTGTTAACCTTTTCCCTTCATATAATATATGTGACTGTTTAATTCTAATTCAGTGACTCATTAAGAGCCTGTAGTTGAGTTGGTTCAGCGCAGTTACTATTGAATCAAGCTTCAAATACAAAGCAAGTGACATACAGTGCCATTGCAATAGCACTACAAAGACAATGCAGTGGTTATTTATCCAAGGGCAATGGTATTAGCCATTGCTACTGTACAAGCACAGGATGCCACTGACACAAGGGTATGAACCAAAACATGCTGCTAATCTGTTATCAGTGCTCCTGTTCTTTCCAGCTTGTCCCTCCAGCTGCTGTTGTCATTTTGCTTGACCTGGAGGCACCACTGATATCTGTCGTGCACATTTACTTGCATTGAAAGTGCAGAACATAGGCCTGCTAAGTGTTGTTACACTCCAATACCATTACAATGTGCTGTTCTTCTTATTTGGCTGTTCAGGGGTTATGTGTGAACACCAGTGTCTACAGAAACGGTGTCTCTTTGTGTAAAGAAACCTGGCATGGATATTGTTGTTCCTGTTTTTTCCAAAGTGGACCAATCAGAAGTGTGCTTTTGTGGGATTATGCTGTGGCACCTTGGCACTCTGTATTCCACGGAAAAGGCTAAGAAACGTGTAGTAGAGCATAGAAAAAAACACATAAGCTAAAGTAAAAATAAAAACACAGTGGTAAACTTTCATAAGAGTGGCATAATTTAGTTTGTGTCCATCTATGATTTGAAGTACTCTTGAGTGTTCAGCTCCACTCGTTGTCTCAGTATCCCTGTACTATTAATTATTTCAAAGCTGCGGGCCAGGGCACTGGGACTTTTATAGCTCCGCTGCCAGCCGTCCAATCAGTTCTGCTCGCCCGCCATCTCTGTGCGTTAGCCGCAGTAAGACTGCCGAACAGCCAGGGGGCAGTGTGGCGTCACTCTCCCTGATAGAAACCTCCCTCCCTTTCCCTTCCACCATTGGAGGGTTTGCTCAGAATCTTGAACTCTTGTCTGCTGGCTAGGAAGGAGCTGTAAAGCATTAATACTAACGATTCTTCCTACTCAATGCGCTTACAAATCAGGAACCAGTTAGTGAGAGGAGTGAGCCTATTGTGAACATCATTGCTGTTGCAGTATTATCACTGTGGTTGTGTACTGCCTCAGCAGTCTAGGATACCTAGCTACAGGTTAAAGTATTGCCCTTGACCCATGCAGGGTAACAGTATTTGCAGTATTTTTTGTGGGTGCATCAACATTGAGAGTAAAGCCGTCTATCTGTCCAAAAATGTACACAGCATGTTCACGCTGCTGCCATGACAACTCCACATCAAATTTCATATTAAATTGTAGCATTTTTTCTGCTGCTTCGTTACTGTTACTTCTTAAGATTGGAAATTTACTGTACACTGTTTAAATATAAATGGGAATTGGGGCTGGCTTGGACTACAGGGCCTGTTTATACAGATATTTGGGGGGGGGGGGGGGGGGGGAGAGGAGATGAGAAAGGCTTTGAGGAACGCTCAAACTTTTCTTTGAAGCTGGGAGTGGAACAGGATCTGTGCCAGGGAGCTTGCTGGGTTAGTTCAGACCGGAGCTCCCTTAGGAATGCACTGCTTTAATTCAGTTTTCATTTAGGTTTTTTTTAAATAGTAATACAAAAATATATATTTCTCTTAAATGAGGCGTAGCACACCCCTTAAAGGCTGGTGGTTAAAAGAGAGCATTGCTAATGGCCTACTAAATATCCAATTCAAAGAGCTTTTAGCTGCACGCGGGGGAAAAGCATATCATGCCTATTCATTAGTTGTCTGTGTTCATTTAGCAGTCCAATATACTGTAATAGCTATCTCTCGATAAAGTCAGCCATCCCCTCCCATTGAGGCAGCCAGCACCCCAGCATTACAGTCCTGTGAAGACTATTTATGAGTCAGAAAGATGGACAGCAAAGGCCGTGACTGGAGACATGCAGAAGCTGTTATATAGTGTGGCTTACTATTGGTTTGGCTTCTGTATCAATCCCAAAAGATGTTGGGTATGCTGTAATGAGGCATTGGGACCGAGGCTGGCTCTTCTAAGAGTCTGCCAATCTTTTCCGGGTCGGGATCACAGCTCCTGTCTCGGAGACGCAGGCCTGTTGTATAAGAGGCTCATCAAGACATGTATCCGGTTGCCTTGGCAACTGCCATCCCATTGACAAACCTCTCTTGGGGGAGGGGGGGGGGGGGGGGGGGGTTGGGGCATTGCCAGGGCTGTGCAGAGAGCACCTGACCCACTTTCACATATGAAAATTATTTGAGTCGATTTGCGGGCCCTGCAATTTGGAGAAAAGTTATTAATAGTTATGATCTTTTCTAGAGCTGACGGGGTCCTGGATAAAACAAACAAACTTTGATGTCCACCAATTTTTTATATTACTATCAAAATATGTTTGAGAAAAATGAAAGCAGATGTAGTGGATAAACTTGGTTACCCACTAACATTGCAGGTTTTAGAAAATTGCATTATCTGGATTATCTGAAGAGAATGAAATAGCTTTTTTGTTTTTGTTTGCAGGACACACCTTAATTTGATGTAAAGAGTATGAGACCACTTGACAGTTATTAAAGGAGGGACTTATATACCAATGTTGGTTAGATACGCTCTGTAATTTGCAGTTCCATGTTGAAAACATTTATCAGCATGTTAGTATTGTAGCTGGCCATCATTCAGTTTGCATTGGTGTGTAAATTGGTTGCTGTTGTTTGAGCTTCATAATAATAACTATGAAAAAGATACAGGAGATTTCTGTACACCAAATTTTAAATAAAAGTGCAGCCTTTGCCTGTTTCTTAATATATCAGTTTAACACACATGGGAGTATTGTAAATGGAAATATACAGTACATGAAATCCAAAATTACATACTAGGTCTTGGAATATGTAATTACAGGTAATTACAATTCACTGCCGAAATTCCAATTATATGATAATGGGCACAGTTTTCATTTCTGGTTGCAGCCATGCAAAGTGGCCCCAGTAAAATATAGTGCACTTCAGACATAGAAAAGTGCAGGAAGTTTCCTATTATTTAAAGTGGATCACGCTAGGTCTGTGCAGGTACTCCTACTGGGAATTGCCTTTCAGGAGTATTTATCGGCAGGTTATAATTATAAATCATTTTTAAATAATATTTGCATTGGTCAGTTTATGGCAGTACAGTAGTAAAAATGCACCCCCCCCCCCCTCACGGCACTCTGCCAAGGGAAGCCAGGAACAGCACAAGAGTCTCATTACTGTTTGAAGGCATGCCAGCTTACAAAAACCAGTGCATCCTAACTAGTGCAGAGAAGATGGATATTTGGGCCAGTGTATAAATCTAGTTCCAAGTCTCCAAATAATACAGCGCCCTTCATTTGGGATATTTTTTCCAAGTGCACAGGAAACCACATTTGTGTAACCGGGGGATATTCAAAAATATAAAAGAAGTGTGCAAATCCATAAAAAAAGGGTAACAATCAACTGATTGCATATGTATTTAGCAATAGCATATCTTTATATAACCTTGTATGGGTTAAAGTCACGTTCCACTGCACACTGCTTTATTTCTCTAGGGTTTTGCTCCAGTAAAAATCTTGACCATGCACACACAGTTTGAACTTCACAAGCACAAAGCATGAATCAACTTCAAAACAGGGAAGCATACAAATGTATTCCCTTTCAGTCCCTCGCCCCATCTTCACTCCTTGGCTATCCCTCTCCCCTCCTCACTGTTGTCTGCTAGGCTCTAGATGATGCTGAACAGAGAGGAGAGGGAAGGGAAGAAGGCAGAGGGGTTTGATTATTAAACAATGAATTATCTGTTTAAAGAGAAACTTGCAGTATATCAGGGGAAACAGCGCAAATATGATTGGGACCAAATGACAGGCTTCTTACACTTTAGTCAGCCTAGAAAAAAAAACAAAAAAACATGCAATATTGTCAGCACTTTAACTCACAAATCAATCCAAGAACAAACAAACAAAAAGGAGCAACAAGGAACAGCACAGCTTTAGGGTTAATTTAAAAAAGTGTATTTAAATTAGTAAGCACTAGTGCCATCTAGGGAACAGCAGTGTATTACCAGCAAACACAAAGTAACTGTTCACTAGGTGGCGCTGTTTTTTTACTTCTCTAAAGACACTAAAGAGGTAACTAGCACTTATTGGAGTAATTGCTGTACGCACCACCCTGAATCATTCCAAACACCATATGTATGTTAGGTGACATTACAAATATATAGATTTAATGTAGCTTCAAAATATCAACACACTACAGCTGAATACAAAGTGCTTCAGACACTGAGAAATGTCACATAATGCTTGTCAACTTTCTATCTTACAGAGGGAGGGAGAGAGAGAGTGAGAGAGTGTCCTTATGTAGGTCAAGGTTACAGTGAGTGAGGGAGTCTGTAGGAAATTGAGTTCACGGAATGAAGAATACAGGAAACACACTGTTGGACTGGAATGAAAAGTAAATCAAGTGGTAAACGGGGCTCAGTTTGAGACATGCTATTCATTTAGCTGCTGCTAGGGCACTATAGGGCACACTTTAAGATGTGCTCTTGGTATACAAAGCTGGGGTCTCTTGCCTTTTATTATCTAAGCTGATTGCTACTTGCGCTCCTGCCTTTCACTTGATGGATGTTGACTGTGCCACGGTTCTGACCGTGCAACATGGAGAGTGAAAGAGCTTTAGTTATTAAGATATGTCATTCACTGCCTTGCAGCATTAAGCACCGTGAAAGTTTTTAAATCCAGATGGGAAATGGACCTATTTGAATCAGCATGCATTGTTTTAGATTGTAGATACTGGGTTTCCAAATCATTAAGGAGCTCTGAAATTAGCATTTTGCTTCATGCTTGAAATGGCAAATGCATAGTGAATCTAGCATGATTACTTTCATGTTCTTGCAGTATAACCTGGTAAAGGCTTAGGAAAGTGTAGTCTAATGCAGTAGTCAGTATTTTTTATATACAAAGAATGCAGACCTTTGCTGGATTCTGGACTGTCTGTATCACAACGATACACGTCACAAATCACCTGGGGAATGCATTTCTCAACTTTTCCCGGTGATTGTCTTTTATCCAGATCACAATCTCTGATTGCAATGAGTGGGGTATTGTGGGAATAGAAAACCAGAATCATTTTAGGAAGGAACAGGATTTGTATACACTGACATGTTTAAGAGAACCTTTCTCCTGGGGAATACTGAGAAATGTATTCCTCGTGTGATTTATGTGTGAATAAAAAACCATTGGGATTAAGTTAAAAAAAAAAAAAATATGCTGTGCAATGTGGACAGCGCGGGATACAACAAAGGTAAAATAATGTGTTTCTTATTCACACTGCAGGCTGTTCTGTAACACTTTAAGTATGGGACTGTATTGCATTAGAGAGGAGAGATGCACTGTTTAGTCATGTGTGGGTTACTTATTCAGAATCACTGTGCATCCTCTAGTTATCAAACACCTCCAGAATGCTTTGAAATATTCAGAGATCTCCGAGCCCCTGTCTCTAGCCTAGCTTTCACACAGACAAGTCTGCACAAGGCTTGACATATGAAATGATATGATGGGTATTTATGAGAGTCTCCATTATCACACGTTCTGCATATGGTGAAATATTTGTCCTGCTGTCAATCATTTATGAATGAATCACGCATTACTTTTTTAAAGCTGTCGAGTGCCTGTATGAATTCCAAATAAAGCTTGAGTATTTGAAAAACAAGTCGGAATATTCTATTCCCAGCTCTCCACCACTGTCACACAGCAGTGTAACAGTGTGCCCTAGTGTAAACACCCCATTCTCATCTCTCCAGCACCGTCAATACCCTGTACCCTGATAATAAGCATTTTTCTAAACACTGCATTCTCAGCTCTCCAGCAATGTGACTGTGAACCAAATCTCTCCATTCTCAGCTCTCTAGCACTGTCATTACCTTCACCTTAATAATGAGTATGTCTAATCTATCCATTCTCAGCTCTCCAGTACTGTCCTATAGTACTGGCTATAATGAGCACAGGAACACTATTCAATCTTTAACTTGAGTAGAATAACACTACCTAAGGGAATGAAAGTGTAGAAAGTTCTCCTTTCCCCCTGTGTCCTCAGTGCTGAGCTGCTGATTTTGTTAAATAACTTATATTTCGTGTTTTTCTTTTTTTTCTTTAAATCTTTGGAGATTGACTAAAACGAGGAGCCATCCATCTCCACAGAAACACAGCAAATATAGGGCAGAGGCAGACAGTAGCAGGCACTGCAGAGAGTAATTAGGACAAGGTTAGTGCAAGACATCCCGTCCTGTTAGATTCAGACACTACAGCAATTATATGCATGATCACAAGTCAGTTAATCTGGGGTGCTGCTGTGGAAAAACTTTCAGAAACGAATTGACAGATGCCATTCAGTGTTGTGTGCCCTTGTAAAAATGTACATTTCTTTTATTTCCATCTGTAAAGCTTTTTCGAGATGGAGGTAGCACCGCTGAGCGCTCCATCGCCCTTGTCGATCCACGTGGCTGTCCTAGAACCATGCTGTGACCCTTGTTTGATGTCTTCATTGCGCTAGACACACTTTGCACCCAGTGACAGGCTTTGACCCTGAAGCTTTCTCATTGCTGTAGTAAAATGGCCTTGGAAGTGCAGGTGACCTGAAAGTAAGGTATGTGACCTGGGAGCTTTCTAAACCTAATATGGTACCATATATAATTTATTCAAATAAACCATTTCTTCAATACAGTATAAGCAGAAATAATTTGCACAGTTGTGTATGCTGTGTAATCTGAATTGCTACCAAAAATACTGTAGCTTCCAACTACAATGATGTACAGAAGGAGATATTACTATCGTTTCGGCTCGTAAAAAAAATACTTCATGTTCTATCTTATTTCTCCTTGATGGGCACAGCCTCTGAAATGACTCCCAGTTTCTGCTGAGGATCTCACACAGGTTACCAGAGAATATATTTTTTAACACAATCCCCTTGAGAGTAGTAACGTGGTTAGTTTTACAAGAAATAACTTAGTTTATTTTATTTATTCAGGCTTTTTAAAAGAGTCATCATCTCAACTCAATGAATGATGACTTAATTAGGGTCTCTTTAGTGGGTCCTCTAAAAACCTCAGTAAAGGGACATCACAAGTTCTATAGTCTTATGTGCAACAGTAGCTTGAAAAGAGACACCTTTGTGTATTATATATGTCTATTTAGAGATTTTGGACCCTATTCATGTAATTATTCCTGGTAGATTGCATGTTTCAAAACCATCAACACTGAAAATATACCAGCCCTGAAGATAAACACTGCAAGACTAATTTCTCTGTTGACAAAACAAACTCGATCCAAGAATGCTCTGTGGTGAATTGCATTCATGCAAAAAAGACTGCTTTCATAAGTAAATACATCTTCAATCAGTGTGAATGTAGGGGTTCTTTCTTACGGTACTGGTTTTGTAATATAAATGTTTTTCTTTCTTTCTAGAAAATAACAGTGAAAACTTTGCACCTGGTCAATGTTGTTTTTGGATTACTGTCTGTATGTCGACACTGCCACTTGGTGGCTGCATTGGGGATTGCTGCTCCCTGCTTCCCTGAGGCTGCCTCTCTGGCAGATGCATTATGTCAGGTCACCCCCTGCACTGAACTGACAGATGGCAGCTCCCTTATAAACTCTGCCCAGCAGGCAAACCTGCTTCATCGATCGATCAGGAGACAGGAAAACACAAAGGATCAATCAGAACAGTTTCCTATGTTATAGAAGGCTATTGCCTTTTCCACTGTTTGGAAATGATACCTTTAAAGGAGCAGAAAGAAGCGCTCTTTCTGTGAAAGTCTAAGGCTTCTTCCAGCTTGCAGAAACCTACTCTTTTTAATCTTGTGTTTGATAAAGTATTCAGTACTGGGAAATGGTTGTGGTGGTGTCTTTGATATACTCGCCCAGCTTTTAGCATTTTGAAACCCCCATATAGAACATTGAAGTGCGTTCAAATGAAAATTTGTAGTGTTTTATAATTTGAATGGATAGTGGTATTGCTTTGATGGTAATAATGAACCCCCCTCTGTCAAGAAAGCCTGAGACCATAGGTTGTTATTTGTTCAATTATTACTGAAGAACACGCCCCAGCAATGCCATTATCACAATTATAACCGAACAGTTTTCTATCATTTATTACAGTAGATGTGATTTACTGCAATCCACAACTTTAAATGCATTACTGCTGTGAGTTTTGGGGACCAATTTTAAGGTGTTGAGTATGAAATGATCATGACAAAAAGAAAATGTTGCATTGCATATTATTATTATTATTATTATTATTATTATTATTATTATTATTATTATTATTATTATTATTATTATTATTATTATTTATTATTATTATTAATAATAATAATAATAATAATAATAATAATAATAATAATAATAATAATAATAATAATAATATAATAAAAATGCTTCATTACCAGGCAAATATATAATGGAAAACGGGTTGAAGCGCCAACTGTTTTATTTTTTCTTGGTAAAAGAAATGAGGCATCAGCCGAGCCTTTGTACGTTAAAACTGGCAATAATGTGTGTTCCTGTGTAGTGTGAATCCATTCCAGTTTTTTCAGCCAGCCCAGAGCAAGGCGTAGAATGATACAGGCAGGGGGCTCCATAGCGAGGACTGAGACAGGCTCCTAAAAAACAGGACAATTGCTGTCAGCAGGAAGGAATTGAATGTCCTCTTTGGCTGTAGTACAGCCTGATTTTTGGCTTTGACACCAAACGATGGGAAATGGTGGGACACACGTGCAAGTACACAGCAGCAAGTGGCCATATCATCTTACCATCCATCTGATCAATAAAAACAACACTGTTCTGTCATTGTATGATACACTGGGGAAATCTGAAGAGCAGTCCTCAAATCAAAGGTACCAAGATTATTATTATAAACAAATTCGTCATTCGTCTTAAGATATGCACAGGTCTGTTAATCATGCGTTACACAGGTCTGTTAGTCATGCGTTACACAGGTCTGTTAGTCATGTGTTACACAGGTCTGTTAGTCATGCGCTAATAAATACGTTATTTAATTCAATTTGCTGTTTGTGACATTGTTCTCAGCAACATTCAATTGTTTTGAAAAACAACATTCTTTAAAAGTGTTTTAAGGGATCAGTATTAATATGGTGATGCCTACGGAAGAACTGTGTCTGAAATGCAAATGACTTTTAACTGATGATTAAACACAAATCGCTGTGCAATTAAACTGCATTTAATAAACTTGCAGATGAAGACTTTTAATTAAAAAGCCATGTTGAAAATGCAGTCCGTCCATTGCATATTAATGACTGTTGACTGATTTTTTTAGGCTGCTAATTAATTGTCATTATTGTACTCCTACAATATGCTGTTTGGGGGTTTTGACTGAATTATTTTAGACAACTGCACATCATCTGTGAATTACACTGAAGCAGCATTCCAAAACAAATAGCACTGAAATAAAACTGGTACACCTGTACACCTGCCCATGGCTGTATGTAGTATGATGCTGATCACTGTTTCCTACTTTAGCAACTTATTTCACATTGTAAGACAATGGGATATTATTATTATTATTATTATTATTATTATTATTATTATTATTATTATTATTATTATTATTTATACTATTAACAACTGCTAACAACTAGCTTATTAACAAAGCTTGTTCATGTTTTTGTTAATTGTTATTTAATATATAGATATAAACAAATGGATCATTGAATTTGGGGTTAAATTTGCTTTAAAGATGTTACTTTAGTAAAGCAAATTATATTTTATTATAACTTTTTATTAGTTTATCAAGTTATCAAGAAACTAACGAATACATTTAAAAAGGGCCATTAAAAAATAAAATGTGACTGATAATGCGATTACAATAAGCCACCAAAGGCGTGCTTAGTAAAAATATCCTATTCAGAATTATACTTATAGTGCATTTAGCCACACTGTTTCCTTGGCGTAAATTGTGCTTTCTGCAAGTAGATAAATTAACATAAATAAAGATTATTTATAGATTACCAATACATTACTAACAGGCAGGCTGTATTACACAGCAAGGTTTTTGTTTTCAGCTAACTAACGGTTTTATTGGAAAGCTGCATCATCCGTTTAATGGGGTCATAAAAAGAAAGCTCTCCTGCTGATCAGATCCGCGAGGTGTGAAGCTTTGAACAGCCTGGGGTAAATCGATCAGTAATTCTCCTCCCCTGCTAGAAGTCAGTCGCAGCCTCCTGTTCAAATCGCTCCCTCGGCCACTCTATAAGATCAAGGATTTGTCAGCCCTTGACAGCTGCTCTGTGCCACCCATGTGGACATGCTCTTTGAATGGCACATTCAGGACATCACACCAGTCAATCCCCCTTAAAATAAACCCATAGTGCACCATGGCAAACCAGTATCTTTAATAGTGCAGCTCCTTCGTGTGGGATGTAAAACATGCAACTTTACAGTCAGCAGCTGTTACCCTGGACAGTGACAATGTGATCTAAACACCTTATTCTCAGCTCTACAGAGCTGTTACAGTGTAGATTAACGAGGAGCACTTTTCTGAATATCCCATTCTCAGCTCAACGTTACACTGTATATTAATATGAGCTCTAGTCTAAACACCCCATTCTCAGTTCTCTAACAAGGTCTTGTGTGTTGTCACCGAGCACCTTGTTAATACTTCTCCCTCTGATGTGCTATGTTTAGACACTATCCACTTATATGAATGATGAATTAGCTCCAGAGACTCTGTGCTGATGTTCAGCACTAAATTACATATTGCCCCAGTACAACACAGACCTGCAGTGAAGACTGACAGCCCTGGTGACACAGGTAGGCAGGTAGATGGCAAGACAGCTAGACCTACAAGCTATGAAAAAATACTGCATCGCCAAAGATTTTTCAGACATTTTTCTTAAAAACTATTACCATCAAAATATAGTTGAACTGTCACAGCTTCTTCTTTCCAAGATTGTGTAGAAAACAGTGGGAAGTCACAATGTATTCAATCTACTGCAGAGACGTGCACAAGGACTGTCTACCATCTAGCGAGGGGGTGGGAGGGTGCGTGGCTCCCCTGGTAGAAGCAAGGCAGGGGAGTGCAGGGTTAAGGTTAAGCTTAGGGTTAGGGTCATAGGATTGGAGGACACCCACTGAACCTTCAGTTCTCATGAGCTGTCTGTGTGAAAAATAATTGGACATTATTTTGTGGAGAAAATCAGATAAGATAATTAAGCACACTAAATTAAAAAAAATAATAATTAGTTGAGGAATGCATATTTGGGTCGCTGCTTGTTTTACTGTAGGGTCTTCCAGGAGAGTTGTGAGGTCTTTGGATTCTGTACCCCCCCCCCCCCCACCTCAATTAAAACTGCAAATCCTTTCATACACTTGCCCTTAAAGAAGCTGTGAATAGAAAATGGTTGGGTTAGGCAGATCTCCTCAAGGAAGTGTGTGTGTTTTGGTTTATCCAGCAAGAGGCTCTGAATGAGACAGCTATCTGACAGCCTGAGCCCCGCGTTTTTGACAGATGATGTTAACTCCGTCAGACAGAAACGCTAAATACAGAAGTCATTGGGCTTTTCAAGGAAGGAACCTTGTTATCGCTTCAGGAGATTTGATTCAAAATTCACAAAAGCCATTCAAGTCTGGGTGGCAGTCAGAGAAGCGATATTTCCGTCTCTCGTCTCTACTGATGGAAGTATTATACTTTGCCTCAAATGTAGGTTTCAAAGTGATGCTTTTACATCGCCAGATCCAGTCTGATTGCAGAAATTAAAATTTCTAGTTCAAGGGAATAATAACAATAACTCGTCCTCCACTGCTGTCAGTTGCACAATATTCCCAGGTATTCATGATTTTATCCCTGTGCTGCACCTGCTTTGTGGACGGATGGCGAGACAGACAGACAGAGAGACAGACGGTTCCAGTCTCCAGCTCTGTTAGTTGCTCCTGTCCTTCTCTGGCACTGAATCTATCCATCTAAGTCTCCCTCTAGATGCAGCACTTTGCCTCTCTGGTGCTGGTGACACTTTGAATCAAATCATCAGCAGCAGATGGGGGCCTTTGGAAAGTGGTTGCCAGGGAAAGATTCCCTTCAAGGCGAGCCCGGCACAAGTTGCTGAGCTGGAAGTAAGAGTAATTATCTGCCTCGGCTGGGTATAGGAGTCAACGAGAAGCAGGTTGTGCTTGTGTGTGCTTGTATGGTGCACTGCAGAGCAACTGCCCCTGATCTGATCACTATTGATCATTATACAATACCCTGCTCCAAGCCTGCTTCCAGCCAGCATTGGTCATTCTTGCCAGTAGCCATAGCCAGAAGATGGACTGGAGAACCAAGTATGAAGCATTTAGACTAGGGCTCATTATTAAGGTACAGGTGGCAATGCTGCGGTGCTGAGAATTGAAAGTCTTTGTTATTATTACAGCGCAAGGTGACAGAGCTAGAGCAGATAATGCAGTTTTAAGGTGCAGGGTGACGGTAACAGAGAGCTGAGAATGGAGTGTTTAGACTAGTGCATCGTATTGAAGGAAACCCATTAAGCCACCCAATCCTTGAACCCATATCCTAGACAGGCGGTGCTTGTCAAAGCGCAAATCTGTCGAGCCACTCTGCTGTTAGCTTGTTTAGCAGTTTCTGCTCCATTTCACTGGTTTATATTTAGACAAGTTAAATACAAAAATATGAAAAATTTGTCAGTTTAGTTTCCAAGACAGAACGTCAGAGGAAACGGGAATAATAACTCTTCCTGCACAGCAGTTTGCGATGGTGCTGTTCTGACAATGGAAATTCAAATACTCCAACTGTCCTCGGAATTCTCCAGATCAAACCCCTACAGGGGATACTCCACCTGGAATCTGTAAAAGAGATACAAGCATCACAGATGGAAAGCATTTCTGGAGATACAACATGTTACATATGTATCATGCTTTTATTTCACACTTACACTGAATGATTACCAGCCCTATTTTGATTAGTTAGAGGGATTTGCCATAATATAGTGTCAGTCAACATTTTTGTTATGCTGAAAAATGAAACACTACAGGATGATATATTCCGAGTATCTGTATAAATTGAACAAATATGCATATTCATATATTTTAATACAATCAACCCATTGTACATATAAGTATGCACTAGTATTCAACACTGAGCTTGTGTCATGTAAATGTATGTACATGGCAAAATACCAATTACCCTGGGGCTTTCATAGTTAAACTGGGACAGTTGTGTTTGAGATCAAAGCAATTGCTTGTGGCCCAGTTCCTTTGTAGAGTGTTTTATGAAAAGATTATGGCGATACCTCTCTGCTGTTTAAGGGTATATTAAACTTTGACAGACATAATCAGTATTACCATCAACTGCCTGCAGGCCGCTGGAGGTGCAGAATGCCATTCAGCCACAGAGTGAGACAGACCATAATCTCCCCTCCTGGTCATTGTGGAACAAACACACCAGACCTCTCCATGATTGAAATTGAACTCTCTTCCAGTCGAATATATAACTGTAGGGCTGTGGGTGCTATCATTCCCTCTCTGTTCCTCTCTTTCAGGATTAGCCCACCCCGGCTCTAGTCTCTTCTGTGGCTGGGACCATGCTGTTCTAAAAGGGATTCTCGGCGACGATGAAAGGGTTAGGAGCCAACCGCAGCCGCCACCTGTCCGACAGCTGCGATCCATCTGGGGGCCCCCAGGAACCCATGTACCCCTCGTCAGCGGACCCTCGCAGCCCCTACTTGCTGAGCCCAAACATGGACCACTATGGAGGATTGGACCCCTCGCACCACTTCCCCCCTCCCACCTCCAGCTCCCTGACATCAGACTACCTGTTGCCTCTCAACAACCAGCTCTCCAACAGCAGCACTTTCCCACGGATACACTACAACTCCCACTTTGACAGTCGGCAGCCAGACCTGACCCCAGGAGGAGGCAGCATCGGAGGCATCAGCACCGCCACCACACTGGGCACCTCCATGTCCATGGGCATGGCTGGGAGAGGCATGGTCGGCAGAGGCATGATCACCAGTGGCTCGGCGACCATCTCGGCAGGCAGCAAGATGAACCGGCTGCCACCCAACCTGCTGGATCAGTTTGAGAAGCAGCTGCCCATCCACAGGGATGGCTTCAGCACGCTACAGTTCCACCGTGGAGCGGCTTCCAAGCAGCGCAGCGACAGCCCGGGCCGCATCCGCTACCTGGTGAACTCTGTCCAAAAGCTGTTCGCCAAGTCTCAGTCTCTGGAAGGCTCCGCCAAGGGCAGCGTCAACGGCCGCTTATCCAACAGCAGTGGCAGCGAGGAACCCAAACATAACCGGCGCAGCAAGAGCAAGGACCGGGCCAAGACGGAGAGCAGCAAGCAGCGGGTGCGCTCCAACATATCAGGCTTCTGGAGCTCCGACGATAACCTCGACAGGGACGCCAGTAGCAACCGCCACCTCACAACCCCTATGACTCTTGGCAGGTGCCAGACAGACAACCAAGGGCCATCCAAGTACTTCATGCACGCTTACAACACCATCAGCGAGCACACGCTCAAGTCCTCCAAGAGCAGCAATGACCTTAAGTTCCAAGCCTGCCCTACCCTGCAGGGGCCTGGAGGAGGTGGAGGTGGGGGAGTGGAGGACAGCAAGCATATGAAGCGTGGCTCGTGGTCCACACTCACACTGAGCCAGTCACAGCAGGTCTGCCAAAAGGGCTCGGCCACCATCGACAGAACTCTGCTCAAGTCCAAGTCCTCTCACCAAGACCTGGCCTGTCAACACCTGCAGGTAAGTCAGAGGACCTGTGTGTGGCGCTTGCTGGTGTATTTTGGAATTCATGACTAAGCATACAAACCGTCATCAGATACACTATGAGCATGTCCAAGTACAGAGTGCAGATGATCATTTCGTTGTTGTTTGTCGTCAACATGGACACAGATCAAAGACATTTGCGTTTTGCGTTGTTGTACTGAGAGATTAACCTGCCATGGTAACTGTCTGAGAGATTGACCTGCCATGGTAACTGTGATTTAGTTGGTGTCTCCACAGGTGCCTCTGGGGGATTGGAACAGCACAATATCGCGGGACCGGTCCGGTGGCTCCAGTCAGATCCCGTGCCGACGGATGCGCAGCGGCAGCTATATCAAGGCAATGGCGGATGAGGACAGTGAGGACTCTGAGGGGAGCCCCAAGCCCTCCCCAAAAACCGCTGCCCGCAGACAGAGCTATCTGAAGGCTACGCAGCAGTCCCTGAGCGAGCAGCTCCCCACACGCAAGTACGAGCCTTTATTCTGATCACTGCACATAAGAGACACACAGACACGCACTCATTCCCACCGAGACACACACTATGATGCACACACTGACACCTCCACACTCTCTAGTACCCAACATCAGGGGTTCTCAAACCTGGTCCTAGGGACCAGCTGTGTCTGCTTGTTTTTATTCCAGCTGAGCTCTCAATCTCTTAAATAAACACTTACTTGAACTAATAATTCGCTTAATTAGACTTCAGAGTTCAAGTAACTTCTATAGTGTTACAGCTAATTTGAAACCTACAAGTGTTTAAGAGCTGAAAACAATTAAAAAGGTCGAATTAAGCAAATAATCAGTTTAATTAAGGGTATAGTTAAGTAATTGAGAGCTCAGTTGGAATGAAAACCAGCACACAGGGGGTCCCCAGGACCGAGTTTGAGAAGCCCTGTTTTACATGCTCAATGACACCAACACGCTCACAGATACCCAGGCATACTGACTTGAGCCCACACACACTGACACACTGACACACTCTAACAGAAATACAGACACATTTTTGCCTCTCATAGATGTCTCGCCCTTCTAAATTTAATGAATGTTTTTATTCCACACAAGCAGCACAAAGTGGTCAACTACTGTATATGGAGACTCCTTACTTTTTGGTGTCTTGATATTATTGATCATGAAAGGCGAGGGAGATGAAGACCACTGATGTTAAGTAAGCTTCTTCACAAAGTTACACCAAATTATTGGGCTGATCAGACCACCGCTCTTTGCTCCTGCTTTTTTATTGCTGGGAATCAATGTGTTCTAGAACTTCATAGGCTATTGAAGGAGTGTGGTCTTTGCTGCCCTTTGAAATTATATTGGGGGTTCACTCGTCACTCACTAGATGGCAGTGTTTACTCAAGAAATGAGCTTACCTGGCAGCTATAACTGGGTATATTTTCCCAACAAGCTTTCCGTGGCATCTCACAACCAAACATGTGTCTCTCCACAAAACAAAACGTGTGTCCCCACAGATCCCTGGGCAGCATGTGCTTACAAAGGGATATCGAGGTGCTGTGGTCACCCCAACAGAGCGGGATCTCGCTCTACAGCAGGTCAGTGGCCACTGGGGGGTCCTTAGCTTGATAAGGCTCTGTCACTTCACAAAATGGATGTCGGCTTACACCAATCTCTCACTCGCTTAAAGCTAAAACATTCAGGCACTCAATTCTTCCATTGTTTGGTTGCTGTCCTGCTTTCATTTAGTCTAGGCTGTTTTTGTATGTTGTCATATGTACTGATCACACGTACGCATAGATGCACGTCAAGAACTTGTAAAAGGAATCTAGGAATCAAGGATTTGGTTCCCTTTATATAGGATCAACCCAATCCTTTTGGAAAGATCTGTGCATTAAGAGCAGCTGTAGCAGTGCTGGAAACATGTTGTTTTATTTACTGGTATGTCTCCTTTTATCTAAGTGAAATGTGAAAGGAGTGTATGTTTTAGTAAGCATATGCTACAGAACATTATGTCTGCACACACTGCATAAAAAGTGCTTTGTATTTGAAAAAATACACACAGTGCAATCTGGAAAAAAAAAACACTTTTTTGTACAAAATGTGCATTGCATGTGTTTAAGAAAATCAAGGGGTTATCTTTAATGAACTAAACTGTAGCGGATCCTAATGCTGCCATCATTTAAGTCTGTATTAATTCCAGTTGATTCATCAGCTCCCCTGAACAATACAAATACGATGAAAAGAGGTTCATGATAGAGCAGTGTATTATAATCTGCTATTGTTTAAACCATTAAAATAACCTAAGTCCCATCTGTGTAATACTTTGTGTTTAAATTACAGGTTTCTAATATTTATATTACAGGTACTTTAACTGCAGTGAGCACAGTGTGATGGAAATAATTGAAACTCATGCTGATCTACCACTTGATAAAGTAACTAGCATATGTACAGTATTTTCTAGTGTACTGTAGTATTTTTTCATTATTGTAATAGCAAACACTTGACTAGCTGAAAAACAGTGCTTGATTTCTTAACATAGTATTTTTGGAAGCAGAATGCAAAAGAAACAAGTCCGAGGAAGATTCAGCAAACGCTGGGAATTGGACAGAGGTAGTTACAACAGGCTAAGTTGTGGCACAAAGCTTTTTCCCTGTTCTATGGCGACAGTCAACTTTCTAGAGGCCCAGTCTGCACACTATGAGTTTTAAAGCAAAACCTTATGAAATTTTCACACTGTCCATCTCCCCGCAGCTGTCTCCCTTCTCTGAGGGAGATGTCAAACAATCGCAGCCTGGATAACCTAGACTGCATCGGGGTCCCATCAGGATCCACCTACCAGTGCTGGGAAGATGACGACTTCAGCCAAGCCAGCAACACTTTAGGCAAGAACAGCTGCATCAGCCAGGTGTGTATCGCTGCCATGTACCGAGCACTATAATGAGCAATGAAGCATTCCCAGCTCCCCTACAATAAGAGAGACACGCAGACAGGGCTTCAATCAGCCTCTGCTGTATCAACGTTTTACTGGAACGAAATCATTCACTGAAAGTAGATATAGAAATATAATAGCGCTGAAGAAAGCAAAACTCAGCATTTTAACAAACGATTTAGCCAACGATTGCTGTTTAGTTCAGTTCAGTACACCCCAATACATTGTTTCTGGAAGTTGTGATCAGGCAAGAATGCTGGTGGGTGATCAGAACCTGTTGGAACCTCAAAACCTTTTGCTGCTCTCCCACCATTTTGGACCTAAAGAGTTAGATTGTGAAGGGTGCGTTGAAATTAAATCTGAAGGGAGTGTTTTAACACTTCACTTACTGAGCCACTGTGCTCCAGATAAACCGTTCCTCACACTTTTATCACCTTCGTCCACCCTGCTTGGCAAACAGTCGACACTGCCATGACAATGAAAGTACATTGTGATCCTAGGGCACAGATCTGCTAGCTGGATCAATAACGGAACACCCTGATCAAAAGATGCAGAGGCTTATGTCGATGTTTTCCTCACAGGGAGATGTTTATGTGAATCAATATCATTGCTATGAGCAAACCTTCTCACTGACCACTCTAAAGCTACTACTGAGGACAATGATGTCAGCCTGCTTTAGATGACCTCAGACCTTTCTTTCTAAAACCTACTCTTCTGCCTCAGAGAGGAGGTTGGTTACCCCAGCAGTAAACGCCCTGTAGTAACTCAGAGATAGCCATTTGTTTCCAATAGCTGTCCTTCCTGCTGTAGTGTAGACAGCTCTCGTACTGCTGGGGAGTGGCTACAGAAATAGATCATCTTCTGTATTGCTTTTATTATACAAGCTCACAGTTCTCAATATTAGTGGTTATTTTATCATAGTGTGTCCTACCCAAGCTGTAGAGCGTATTACAGCCAGCGTACTTAATTATGCATTCAAGTACAGTAGGCAAGCATTTTCCAGCAAATCCCCTCTGCTGTGTTGCGTGTCTGCTGCTTCTTGTGTTGAGTGGCTCTTGTGATAACACTGGCTACACTGAGCTACAGAATCGTTCACCTACTTAACTTTCTTACCACTTTATCCCACTTCTTATTTACCATGCTAAGATCTGCTTTCTGCACCTCCTTGTATCGCCTCAGAAAGGGTGTTTATTCAGCTGGGGTGTGACAAAAGGGGGACAACTTTCTCAAGGACCCACATGACAGCTCAATGTGTCAATCTCAAGCTGTTTTACTCAGTTGTATTGGCTTGCTTGGAGAGGGTCAGTGTGGGCGAGAGGTGTGAAGCAGACAGCACTGAAGACTGAAGTCTTTAATGTACCTACAGAAAAGATAAAGGGTGGCATACTGTTTGTGTGAATGTGTACGACAGTTCAGATGATAAGGGTTTTGTGTGTGTTTGTGAGTGTTTGTGAAGTTACCTGGCATTCGAATGGCCCTGTGGTGTATGTACTCCTCCCTATCCAGTCACGCTGGCCACGGTAGGAAAGTTAAAAAAGCTTTGCATGTTGGATGGTCCCCAACTTCTGATCTGACCTTGCATTGTGTGTTGTAGGTGCAGGAGCTGGAGGTCCGCAGTCAGTACGAAGAAATGTGCGAGTCAGCCTTCAATGAAATGGACTCCCAGGCAGTGGAAGCCCTAGACTTGCCCCTGCCCACCTGCTTCCGATCCCGGAGCCACAGCTACCTGCGTGCCATCCAGGCAGGCTGCTCCCAAGATGATGACATGACTTCCATCAGCTCCGAGTCGCCCCCGCCCACCTCTACCGTCCGCACCTTCAGCACCAGCACCAGTGAGTACCAGGGCGTGAGCTCCGGGGAGGGAGGGGTGCTGTAATCCCAATACAGCTCATCAATGATCTGTCTGTTTACTCCTTTTTTACTGCTTGTTGGATTTGGGACACTTGGAACTGAGACAGTTTGTCTAAAAAGGTTTTTCTTTCTGGTACAAAAAAAAAAAAAAATAGCTTTGGATACACTTCAAAATACAGGTCCATTATTAAGTGCATGCACTAGATTCTGAGTATGGAACTTCATACTTTGACAACATATTAAGTTTTTTTTTTGTTTTTTTTTCCTGATCAGATCACTTTGCATGTACATGTATTAAATAATGCAACTAAAGTGCATGTATAGTGTAGCTGCAGTATAGTTAATGTACCTGTATTTTGAAGTATAACTTCTTTAAAGCAATTTAAAAGTCTGTGCTGAGGTGTAAAATGCAAATGGTAGCATTTAAAGTCCAAGCAGACCTGCAGGGAAATTTTACACAAATCTGAGGAATATTATTACATGTTCTGATTGTGTTTAAAAATGCTGACTTGTACCCTTAAAACCCTTTCTCACTCACTGAAACGTGTCTGTCTTGTAAAATGTTCCTTAAAATTAAAGACTCACTGCTTGAGATGTTGTTATTTATTTGTTTGTTTAATTAAAGTAGTATGTCACTGTGGATATTTGGATTAAAAATAGGATTTATCTCTGAAAATGAATGTTGAGCCTTAATTGTAAAGCTTACTTTTTTTTTGATTGCTGTTCAAAGATTAATAACGACTAATATTCATACACTGCTCTTTATTTCGCTGACTTCCACATCATAACATCTTAAAGTATCTTGAACTGAATTACGGAATTGCCCTCAGAGTACTTGTACCAAATTAGCATTAATAAGCAAATTATGAAATCATGAAATATCCAGGGAGTGCTCTGTATGTTTTGGTTCTGTAATCAACTGGGGCATTATCCCCAAACACATTTATCACACCTCATTATTCCTGTTGCCAGCAGTCTTCTTAGGTTAAATGAACCGGTTTGATTTTCCTTTCCACAAAAAAAGCGTGCATATTTCACTTTGGAGACATTATTTATTTTGAACTGTTTTCCGGCTGTGTGGGGCCATTGGCTACAGTCAGGCTGTCATTTAGTCCTTGGCTGTGCCTGGGAGTCCTGGGGCCTCTCTAAGGCAAAGATTGGTCAGAAATGTTTACTGGTTTTAGAACAAAGGGGTTAAGCTGAGACCACCAGGCTCAAACCCAGGTGTCCAGAGGTCAAAGTAGAAGGCATGAGTAAATGCATCTGCTGCGTCAACTAGCACCTTGTGTATCTGTAGTGCTCATGTTTATGCGAACGCTGAAGGTAAGTGCACTGGTTGAGTGGCAGTGTGCAATCCTATTTTAAACCTCAATGCTGAACACCTGCAGAGAGGAAGCGATGGGCTGAGCAGGTGTGTGACTTCACCAGGGAAAGTGCTCCAGCTCTGCCTAATGTTTTGTGAGTTTCCTACCGAGATATTCCTCTCTGCACACACTCACACACACACACACACACACACACTGACCTAGATTCCTTTAGCAGAAATGACTTTTCTGTGAGCGAGAGGGCAAACATAGATCCAGCTTGTCAGAGTTGGTCTGCTAAAAAAAAAAAAAAAAAACAATTTAAAAACAGGCAGAGATTGTCCTCACACAAGGTTACCATGGGTAGCAATTCTGGAGTTTACTATGATGTTACTGTGCTTTTAATTAGACCAAATATGTTAAAGTAGCATGTGCATGTATCAGAGGCTGTGTGGTCCAGCAGTTAAAGAAACAGACGTCTAACCAGGAGATTTCCCTGGTTCAAATCCCAGCTCAGCCATTGACTCACTGTGTGACCCTGAGCAAGTCACTTTACCTTATTGTGCTCTGTCTTTTGGGTGAGACGTAAGTGACTCTGCAGCTGATGCACAGTTCACACACCCTAGTCTCGTATCTTGTAAAGCACTTTGTGATGGTTGTCTCTATGAAAGGCGCTATATAAAAATGTTTATTCTTACAATTATTATTATTTAAACTCCAAAGGTTATAGGGTTACAAAGGAGACATGGCATTTTAAAAGGACTCCCTTTTAAATACATAACAGAAACATTCTGTAGTACTAAAGTAATTGTCAGCGAGTTCAGTTTTGCCTCTGGCTGTATGCTTTGAAAGAGATGGCAGGCAAAGTTAGGGTAATGGTGCAATGTTCATGCTTTAAGCTAACCAGTCCACTGCAATTAAAATACATGTTCACTTGTCCCTAGTGGGAAAGTCCTTGTTTGACTAGCTTGTCTATATTTGGGATCACTGTTTGAAAAAGGGGTCTTCCTCTCAGATAACTATTTATTCTTATTTTTCAAACACGATCATTTTTTTAGCTGTCATATATCTTACATATATTTTAACCAGTGGATTCAATAATTTGTGCTTAATGGTTGATGCAGTTGGTAGAACAAAACCTCCACCATCAAATCTCTCTTCCTTTCATTACACCATATTGGGGCCCAAGTGATGGAGCCATGCTTCTGAATTGCTACTTCATTGAAGGGTGTTCCTTTAACAGTTTTTGTGCTTGAAAGCCCCTCTCGTCCTGCTTGGCTATTGCAGTTAGAGTCAACGAGTAGCTTAGTCTCCTGCCCTTGAACAGAGGCAGGAACAGAAGGGTTTGAAGAAGAGGCTAACTTGGCTGCTAATCGGAACAGTGAGTTTTGAATCCAGGGAAACCTTTCTGTTTGTTTGTACAATTTTTTGAAAACAGTAACAGGGTGGGGAGGCTAGCTTTGTGTGTGAGTGCGTGCGTGCGTGAATTGGGTTCCGTGCTTATGAATGGAGAACGGCGGATCACTGTGTTTGTTTATTCCTGTTGTAGTTTCTTTGTGGTAAAGGGACAGAAGGCTCTGTCAGCTGCTGGTGTTAGAGCCATGTGCTCTGATCTTTCGCCTGCTTCATCAGGGGGAAGTTGAAGTTAGTGCTTTAGTACCTAATAAGCATGCTGTGTGTTTTTGTTTCTTTTGGCATCTTTGTTGTCTATGATGGGGGAGATTACTCTTTTGTTTGTAGCTTACATGTATGTGCTGTTTTTTGTGTCCAGCATCTCTGCTTATATTTATTAATTAACATTTTATTGTGCTTGCTACAATATGCCTTTCTGGATTGATTTATCTGTGTGCAAAATCTAATTCTCTGCCCTGCTGTCCTTGTTTTAATGATTTATTTTATTTCAGGTAACAATTTATTATTATTTTTTTTTATTTTATTCTCTTGCATGACAGTAAAAGGAATTGTAATATATGTAAATTGAGTACAGTTCCCATTCATTATTCCACGCTTGGGTTTGTGTTAAATAATGACCATAAACAGGATCTTTCCATGTTTTTACCACTCCTTTAGCATGCATTTGTTGCTTTAACTGGGTGCTACACTACAGCAAGCTTATATATAAGGGTGGCATTACATTTACAGTATTTTTTTGGATGAATACCACAAATCAACATTATCTTTTTCATTCATGTGTGTATAAGTGAACAATGTTGTCAGTTAGGCTAATGGCATTTTGATGAGGCTAATACACCATTAAAAGATACTTTGCAGTAAATCTGCAAAACATTCCAGTCAGCAGTGCTGTCCTTTCAATAAGCATAGAGCAGATGTGCAACACAGGACGCTCTTTGTTCCCATAGTGGCAGTTTGTTGGATAATCCTAAATCAGGAGAAACTAAACGAGGAATGTGTGTACCTAATCTTGTATGGAATAGAAAATCATAATTAGACACTTAGCGAAGTGGCACAGTAGGATACTGTAAGTATACATCGTGTTGCCTGACAAAAAAAACACCCTTACTGTCGACTTCACTTCTCCAGCGAGTACAATACACACGCCCATCTCATTTTACTGAATTCCTATATAACTTTGCTGTTTAATTCATAATGTATGTGCAACAACGGTTATTCACTTCGGTTGCTTCCATCAGCAAAATACCGGAATAAATTGATTTAAAAGTTCTAACGTCCACGTTGCATTTTTTGACAAAGGAATGATGTGCACCGTGGTCCTGTAGACTCCCGTGCATGACCATTTACGCAAACAGAATATTTTAACTTGATTTTTTTTCTCAGTGGACAGTACATCGTTAAAATAACTCTTAATCTGCACGTTAGAGAACAAGGCTGAGGGAGTTGCACATGCTAATTTATATTATCTCCATTCAGCCCGTTATGTTACAACTCAGCACGCCGCCACAGCTACCAGCCTTGTTACCACCGCCCATCGGGAGTGTGAGCGTCGAAGGCCAATGATATTTGCTCTCGACCTGCCAGTCTGGTAACTCCAGCTTTTAGAGTGGTGAACGGGACGAAAAAGGAGACCTCTATCCAATAGAAATGAAGGGGAGGGCGGGCTGAGAAAGCCATGTCTCTCAATGTCTGTGAAGCTTTGCGCGGGGATGGGTGGAACGCGAATTACAGCGAGAGAAGAAGGGCGGGATAAGAGTCCATTGTATCCAATAGAATGAAAGATAGTAAGACTGTAGCCAATGGCGTGAGAGAGGGGGGATTTCAACATACGGATTTTACCAATGCGCTGGAAAGTAAGGCTGGAACCCCCGGCAAAATACATCTAAAATAAGGCGGGGCTTAAATGACTGGTTATCCAATAGCGATAGGTGGAAGGTGAGTTTGTGACAGAATTCCCCCAATAGGGGCGGGTCGCTCTAGCTCCTTTCTAATAGCGACGTGGAGCAGCGAGTGAAGATGGAAATTGAGATTTGAGCAAATTATGGAGAAATTGACATTTATTAGGGGGTGTAGTGTCGTTAGATCGTCACAATAGTAGCTCGTTATTACACGGGATAACGGGATGTGCAAGGAGTTGAATCAAGGATCGATCATCACAAGAAGAGACGGTTTGGGAGCCTGCAGCTGGTAATTTAAAATATGGACCCAGCAGCCCATTTCTGTACTCTGCGTGGTGTCTGCGATTCCTGTTGAAATGATTTCAGTATAGCAGACATCGTCTTTATGTAATAGTTATGTAACGGTATGCGGGTGCGGCTTTGATGTAGATTTTGTACAGTTTTAGATGTAATAATTACAACAGGACAACAACTCGTTAGAAATATAGCTGTTAAGTATTTTCATAAAACGAGTGCTTACTGAATAATGTGCAGACTGAAGAAATATGTGCGCTGACGTGTATACTCCCGTCTACGGGGTAGTGGAAATACAAACAAGGGCTTCGCTATTTAATTGAGTATTTTGCTATTCTATCGGCTATACTGGAAACACCGATGTCTGAAATGAAGTGAGACCGTACATTGAAATATGTACAGTAATTGCTCTTTCGATATTTGAAATGAATCTCGATGTGTGGGTGGGTGAGCGGAGTTGAAATGGCACGCTGTTGTGGTCTGATCATCTTGGGAGACCGCTTGTTCGGTTTTGAGGCGTGTGATGTCAGGATGTACAAATTATGAATGTGGGGTTACACTTAGGAAGGCTATATATTGACTCGGTAACTTGACGGAGAGCAGGGGTGTGCACGGTTCACGTTGCAGACTGTTTAGCTGTGTTGATGGTTATACAGATACTGTGTAGCTGTGTTATTTAAAACAAAACGGTACAGGATCTGTAGGTTGCCGCCGGGATGCATTTAGAGTAGGGTGCGCTCGCAGCTTATTTCTTCGAAAGGCAGACCTTGCAGTTCAGTTCAAGAAAGACACAAGTGTTTATTTATTTATTTATTTGTTTTGCGATGGTTTTTGATCCTGGATTGGCGGTCTACAAGTTATTGCCTACAGAGTGGCTTGACAGTGATAGGTCAAGTCGTGACAATGTCAGCTTCCCCATTTTCCTCGAAACTCCCAGTGGGCGAGGAAGCGGTGTGTCAAACTTAATGAAAAAAAGCAACAGTGCTATACTATACCTCCACACCTATCTGCCAGTGGTACCTTAGCATACGTTCACTGTCTCTCCTTGTGTGTGTCTCGATGTGTTTGTGAATCACATTTCATCCTATCTTTCTTTGTGGTCGTGTTTGACAGTATGTCCAATAATGCATCAATTTTTATAATAAATTATAAATACACACCCAGTGTTCGGACAACTGTTTCATACCTTTGCTTCTAGCTGTCTTATACAATGATTTAAAGAGTATGGCTTTCAGTCACAACAAGCGAAAAAAATGGCAATTACAGCCTGAAAGAAGTGTTCGTGCTAAACAGTCTCTGTATAGTTTTCCTGCCACAAGACGGCGCCGTGGCCCTGCTCGCCACGCCTCTTCCCCTAGTATTGAAGGTCTGTTTAAAGTGATTGTTTCCTGGGCAGGCACAGAAAGAAAGCCGGAGTTTGTATCCCACAGTGCAGGAGTCTCTACAGTCGTCCCTTTGTTTCAGTTTTGTGCAGACTGCGGTACCACGGTACGAGGTAAACCCGCCCCGGCTTGGGTTGTGAGAAGAGTGCCACACAGACAGACAGACAGACCGGCTGACCACGGTTTGGCTCTGGGTATGAGGTGAGCAGTTTTCCGACATAAAAGCAGATTTAGAAGGTATTATATAACCAATCCGTGGTGATAATGTAGCCAAGTTCCAGTGCACCTTGCTTGGACGAAGGATCGGGCTAGAAAAAAAAAAAAAAAACACTTTCTTCGGAGACAATGTGTTTATACAGTTATGAATTAGGGTTTGTTGGGTCTTTATCGCAAACTACTGTGTTATAACACCACCCCATCTCATTGAGAGAGGCTGAGCTGTACAGGATGTTGTCGGTGGTTTGTCGATGCGGTAACCAAGCTACTGCCTGTCGTTAACCCAAATATTACATTGCAGTCATGGAGATCGCCATAATGAAACTTATATATCTATCTATCTATCTATCTATCTATATATAATATATATATATATATATAGATATATATATATATATTAAGATATATATATATTATATATCTGGATATATATCACTAGTTAGTTCTATATAATATATATTTAGTTCTGGTTTTGATAAATAATCCGTGTGTTTTAGGCATTTCTCTTTTAAAACGCCACAGTTTCTAATTAACTGATCTGGAATTGCTGATAATTTTTGTGTGTGTGTGTTATTGCGTTCAACAATGGAGCAAGTGTTGGCTTAAAAAAGCGTGCCCCCTACTGTCCGAGACGCAGGATTAAATGTTATTTAGTGTGGGTGCGTCGGCCATGCATCACCGCTTTCCAATGGACAGTAATTACATGTGACTTTTAAATAAACAATGCAGTCGCTGTGTCTCACAAACGCGATGTCATTAATACACCGCTGATAGAAAACACTTCTACAACGTACGCAGTCTGGCGTGAGCGTTCACAAATATAAATTGTTTTGCAGTTCATGGCAGTAACTGGATCTCACAATGCCAGTAACCTAGCGAGGCAACACTGGATGAAACACAGAGAAATGTGAACCCAAGCAGGAACCTAAATCTAAAACAATTGGACAAAATAGCTAGTTTGTAGAAGTGACTTTTTTTTATTTAGTTTTTCGGGTGCATTGAGGTGTTCTCAGTAAAAATGCTGTCAGTATAACACAAATTTAATTTGTTTGATTTTTAGAGGAGGGTTTACATTTTATAGCAGGGATGGCAATAAGATTCCTGTTGCATAGCAGTTTCACCCATTCCAGGCTTTACTAGGAGCTTGATTAGCCCCAGTGAATAGGTAATAAGCTCAGGTGTGCCTTATTAGACTCTTAGTAAAACCAGGAATAGCTCAAACTGTTATGCAATGGGAGTCTTCTTGCTATTCCTATGTAGTCTGCCAAGTTGCTTAAATGATGGAAACATTTCATTTTGTTATGCTCTGTTAATTCTCCTTTAAACAGTGTCTTTTTCTGTGATTCTGTGGTCTGACTATGTGAGCCAGGCAGACTATCCTGACGCGCCCTGCTGATCGCTGGAGTTATAACCCAGCCTAACCTTTGGCACTTGCAGTCAAGCTACGATTAGATATATTATACAGTAGAGTCATGGGGGGCTGAAATAATTGACAGCTGCGTTTTCATTAGAATGTAATGTTCATGTTCATTTATGTCTGCGATTCATTAATCATTGACACGCCTTGCACTTCTACCAAGAGTTTACAGTGTCATTTTTTTTTACCTTTTGAAATGTATATTTACCCAGGGCATCCTACAGTCTATGTAGGATATGAATTGATATTTAGAATAGGGTGCAGTTGGCACAGTAGCACAGCCGTGACCAGTCTTCTGCAGTAGAAGTAATCGGTTATCCTGGGTGCCTCCGGCAGTCCTGGTTGTAATGCAGGCTGAATGCAGACAGATTCACCTTTGCGGACAGACTTCAACACCAATTGCTTCAGGCTGTCCCCAAGCAATCTGATATAAATCACAGTTTAAAAAAAATTTAAACAATAGACATCTCGTGCTTCTGAATAAAGTAGTGAAATGTTTTTTTGCATTCACACTCCTGGTAGTGTAGCTGAGCCCTGCTTTAGATCTTGTCTTGTATCCTGTTTACAGGTATCTGGTGTTAGCATCTTGCTGTACTTTATTGGAGACCAACTCTAGTGGGATGGTTAGACATTGAATTTGTTAGCAGCTTACAAGACTTCACTTTAACCTCATTGCTGTAAGGATTGTCAGCTGTTAATAAGCGCGGCTGAGCAGTTTCATCCTGATTACAAAAGGGGAGGTTGATGTGCAAGTCCTCAGCTTTAATTACAAGGCTTCACACTGTAATCATAAAGCCAGATTAATAGTGCGCTGCTGACTGTGAAAAGGCTTGCTTTGTGCTCTTGACTATGAGAGGACAGCTCTGGTATTCAACAGCTTCCCTGTTCTAATATTGAACATGCATATGCAATAGGTGATCAGGGAACAGTGCAGAATGCGCTCTGCAGAGCCAAGGGAGAGTAAGGCAGTGCTTTAAACAGTCTCAGTTAATGGAAACCGTACAGGCTTAAATGACAAATCAAGTGACTAAATGGCAGAGTCTCTGTTGAGCACAGCGCACAGACATTACATTCTCTATGTACTGTGGTGTTCCAGGGATGGAAATAAGACTCGTTATCTAGCAGTTTCAACCGTTCAAGGTTTTACTAGGAGCTTGATTAGCCACGGTTTATAAGTAACAAGCTCAGGTGTGTCTTATTAGTCATAGTAAAACCAGGAATGGATCCAGCTGCTATGCAGTGGAAGTCCTGTTTGTATCTATGTGTATTATTTACACCTGTGTTCTGTTAAAACGGGCACATGCCAGCCTAGAGAGGTGCGGAAATTCAGATCAGACTTTTCCTTTAAGAGAAACCTTCTCTGCTACAAAAAACTAAAACACTAATATTCATTAGCATTAAAGGTAACAATAACACTTTAAAGGTGTTTTTTTTTTTGTTAACACAGACATGAGGTTCAAACACACACACACACACATGTGCTCCCAGACGCTCTGAGGTCCAGACATACATACAGTTATGTGCTGACATACACACCATGCTAACACACAAACTGAGACCCAGACCCTCTGACCCGCTGATGGTCCCTCGCAGCTGAGAGGACTGGGTCTGTAGGAGGAAATCCCTGTAGCCTTGCTCTTTGAGGATGGGGTTTCTGCCACAGCAACAAGGATTGTTCTGACACAAAGCTGGATGAAAGGAGACAGCAGAGCTCATCCTGCCTGCAAATTATTTTTCTTGCACGTTGCTTTTTGGCGGCTGCAATCTTTTTGAAAGCTCAGGCAACGCTGGGACATTCAGAGGTAAAACTGCTCCAGTGTATTTTAGAAAATAATCACTCTTACCTAGAAGCAAGCAGGCTGCAGTGTTCCAGGATAGAGTTCTGATATGCTACCACCATGGCAACATTATTGGTTTCTCAAAACCTAGCACTGTGGTATCATTGTATTGGGTGACTGTAGTGCCAATGCAGTGCCACTTGAAGATCGATTGTTAAAGGTAGGCACTAGGAAGGGTTTTAAGCTCCACAAAGGCCCTTCTCACACTCATGATGCAATGTTATCTCTGCATTTAGATGGGAAAAGATAATGTATGGATTTGGAAATCAGGCAAATGATATGCGAAATGAGCCGCCCTATTAGCCTGATGTTAACCATGGATGGAGCTTAGAAGACATGATTAAAGGGGGCTCTGTTAAGGGGTGGGGTTTGGGCAGAGTTCACCTGGTGCTACTCTCGCCCCCAGAGCAGCCAGTTGCAGCCAGGGTCCTGAATGTCTTGGAGAGGTCATCTAGGAACCCTCTTAAAAAATTACAGGCAGCGAAATGGGATCATAGGATTGGGTGTCTTTTCCAAAATGCAAGACATTTGCCTGTTGGTAAACTGAGAGCATATGCTGCTTCTGGGTGACGGCTGATGCTAAAATGATTAGTTACCCAATAGCTTTCACAGAAAATAAACCAGTAGACCATACTAGAGATCCAAAAAGAGTTTAGGGTATCATTACTGGGTCACCTTGCCACCTAGAATTCAAACTTAATGTGATGTAGTCATGTCCCAGTGTCAGCCATTGGCCTTGGTTCTAGTGCACAGTGGTAAAAAAGCTGAGCTAGTCTTGAACAGATTCATAACCTAAAGATGTGTGCCCGCAGTATAAGCAGTGGGGTTGAGGTGGGCGACTGTGTCAAGGTGCCTGTCAAACACACTCTGATACTGTACCTGTTATGTTATCTGAGGTTAAAGGCTACGTGTCTCTGGGACTTCTACTGAGAAACCTAGATAAATCTTGCAGATCTAGATCTTGCAGTTTCACTACAAATCGGTGACCAATGGAACTGCTAGGCAGAGGGGACTCACACCCTGAGCAGCAGACTGATAGTTGCAGACACAGCTACTGTCACTGAGGGGTTTGCTGGGTGTTGAGTGTAAAAGCATGTGCTAATCTCTTTGGAATTTTCTCTTTCCAGTTCCTGCACGTGCCCCTGCATGACACCATTTCATGCCGTGCCTGGTTTTACTGTGAGCTTAGTTTGTCTATGTGTACAAGTCATATACAGTTGTGTGCTTCTAAACAAACTAAATATAAATCCTGGAATGGATCAAGGGTCTGTGCACTTGGAGCTATCAGAAACTGCCTGTAATTTAGAATTCAAAATGTGTATGTGACAGATCTGTTATTGAGAACCAGGACCGCTCAGGTATTGCCTTGTCGAAGAGCAGTGCTGAAGCAGGAGATGACCTCAGCTTGGACTGTGACGGGTGTATCTGGAACGTCGCAGATCCTTCTCTGCACAGACAGTGGAGGAATGGTTTTGGTTGGTTGAGTGAGAGATTGCCGTAGCAGTCAGAACGTGACAGGCCATTTCCCAATGACAGGCGAGGATCAGACGTGAATACAACCTGATAGCCTCAATGAGAATAGCTCAGCCAGCATGTCACATAGACGTAGTTTATATATACAGTACATTAACTAAATTCATCACGTGGGTCAGAGAGCAGCCGGAAGTTCCAGCACTCAAATAAACCTATTTTTGAATCAAATTGCTGTTTTTAGTAGTAAAACAAGTCTGGTTTGCATCAAAGAAGCCACAGTAAACAAACCCACACTAGCCAATCCTGCCTTCTGGCAAGTTTAATTACCGAAGCCAGTCAATTTACAGAGTTTTTCTTTTTGGATTATTATATTCAATAAAGAGGATTAACCACATTTGTAAACCAGTTCCAGGTGTTTTTTTAGACGGATGGTGTGAACAACCCAGAAGTGCTGCGTCGTTGCTGAAATACATGAACCCGCTGAGTGCCGTGTTTTTTTGGTTTTATTCCCCTTGCAAAGACAAGCTCAGACGATGAATGCAGGATTACAATGAGTCCAAGCTGTGTCATCTAACCTGTGCACGCACACAGTTGTGTAACAACCTGAAAGCTTACCAATATTTGTACAAAGTCAAGTTCATCGGATTATAGCCCATATGCATTCCAGAACAGCCACAGGAAGCTCGGAGTGCATGATCTGGGGACGGTGCAGAATCGAAGCAGTGGCTGTGAAGGAGGACCCTGCACGGCGATTCTCGTTGGGATTCAAGCTGTATAAAGATTCTCGATGTGATTCAAGCTGTATAAAGATTCTCCATGGGATTCAAGCTGTATAACGTGTGAGTCGGATGGAAACCTGTGTGGGTGACTCAGTGGCTGGCTGCTTGCTAGATGGTTCATTTCCTGCAGAAAGGCTGAGGGAGGGAAAGAGGGGCAGGGGTCTGACTCACTGCCTGCCTGCTACAATGGGCGCATCTGTACTGGCCACCAATCAACTAGGTAGTAGGTGGAAGAGAAGGTCTGCTTTGGACACCTTCCTAACTCCTGTCTTTAGAACCTCAGGCAGACTAATGCTACAAGCCTTCATATTGCAGTATCTATAGACTGCCATATTCAAGTCTCAACTGTTTTTCACTTACAGTAGCTATGAAATTAGACGAGTGTTTGTGTTACTCTTGTGTTTAATCTTAATATTCCCAATTTGTCTTATGGTGCAGTGTTTTAAGATATGGATTAAGCATTAAGATTGCTCATATGACCGCGCCCATTGAGAAACACATATCAAACTGGAGTACAAATACTATATACTCTACATTTCAGATTTCCACCCCTGTTTGTTGTAGAGGTTGCTAGAAATAGCCAAGCAATTAAAGTGTGATTTGAACTGCCTTTTAAATATGGGTTTGGCTGCAGCCTGCCTAGTTGTCTGTGTGCCAGTAATCCAGTAAGTATGGGTTTGGGTTATGCTGTTGAAACATTCCAGCTCAATCTTGTACTTGGTTTCATATAAAAAACGAGCCCTCTGTTCGTTTACTAGATTCCAACATTGTTCTGGACCTTCAGCATTGTCAGATGGCAGATCATCTCTGCATTGCTGCATGTTTGAACCCCTTAAGGTGTATCTGCAGGAACACTCAGACCTCCTTCCCTGTTGAAATAAATCAGCCTTGTTTGATCGTTAGTCTTTGAGAGTAACAGATTGCTGCTGCATTGATTGCAGGTGTACTCTATGCAGCTCAGAAGGGACTGGCTCAAACACACTAGCTGTTGCTTTTCTTCATCTGGAACACTGGCTCTCGGGATGCAGAGAACTATATAATAAGAGAGTGATTTAGGATGAAGTTTTTTGCGATTAGACCCGAGTGATTCTTCTGGGTTACTGTAGGTTAGACCCCAGCAGCTCACTTTCTTCTTGTTAGTGTTCAAGTTAGACCAGCCAGCTGATACACACAGTGTTAATACAGTAGCAGCACTTATCCCTGTTGACAGGGGCTAAACACCAGGCATATAATAGTGTGCTAATGTCACAAGTCCAGCTGGCTAACAAGCTTTGATTTAATGGTTTTCACAAGACAGCTTTTAGTCAGTTAAACCCTGCTATATAACTTGCCCGGAATAAACAGCAGTTATTTTGTATAGCCAACGGGATTGGTTTCATTTAAAGAGTTTCAAATGGAGCTGATTGTTACCATTCTGGTAAGTTGAGTTCTGCAGATTGTTACAAATGAACTTTGCCCTTTTAAACATGCTTGAGTTTTTTCATGCAGCTTTATAAAACAAGAGAGAGAGAGAGAGAGAGAGAGATGATAACGATAGTCTTGTTCTAATCTAATTCGGCTTTTCAATCCAGTTAAAGGTTTTATAAATGTAGTCGAACTTGCAGTAACCAGATCTCCTGGCAAGATTTCTTCAATTCACTGCCTTGTGCACTGAATCTGTGTCTCTCAGGATATCGTCCAGCGCCCAGGTGTGTGCAAGCTGCACTAGCTGTAGGATAGGGCCACGCACATTTTGATCTGTGATCTACATTTTTGTAATGTCGGTCATCTTCGGCACGGACTGTAGCATCTGCAGACTGCTGACTTGCACTGTGGGGATGGGGGCCAAGTTTGATAGGCAAAGGTATTGTGAAGGTAACTTACTGCATCAGCTGAGTGTATCCACCAACATACTGTAACGTAATCTCCGCTATTAAAAGGCAATTCAAATCAAACCTCTAATGTGCTTGCAGTGCTGTTCTTTTATGGTTTAGACGACGGCTGTATTTTGATCCATTTGATTGAGTGTTTTCTTTGTGCTGAATTCCAAAGGGTAGCAGGTCTTTTTATAGTAAAAGCAATATGGCTTGTCGGACTGAACCTCCCATTTTCATTAAAGCACATGTGCGGGTGTGTAGACCTTCAGACTGCCCCACTTTATCAAGTGTAAAGCCTGTTCCAGTGTCTGGTGTCTGTCAGGCTTGTTCTGTGTTTCATGCTGGCTCTGCTGTACATGCAGTGTGCCTTCTGAACAGTCTAACCTTGCAGTGGATTCCATCTAGTCTGTGTCTGTAGGCATACCAGCAGTATAATCTGAATGGGATATTGTACAGTTCCTATGTAATGTTGTGATAAATTGATGATAATACCTGCCAGTCTCTTCAGCCTGTACTGTGTACCGCCAAGCGGCAGGCGGGAGGAAATTGTTTCAAACCCCCGCGTTAACCTTCAGGCCGGTTTATTTTAAATGCCTGCATTTTCCGCTTTATTTTCTGTGTTGTGACTTCCAAGTATTTTTAAGCAGGGCAGCAACTGCTAAAAAAATGTCTGCAAAGACAGCTTTATTTACCGCGCAGGGTTCTACACAGATTAAGGAAGAGGCTGTGTGGTCCAGCAGTTAAAGAAAAGGGTTTGTAACCAGGAGGTCCCGGGTTCAAGTCCCGGCTCACTCACTGACTCACTGTATGACCCCGAGCAAGTCACTGAACCATCTTGTGCGATGTTGTTGTAAGTGATTCTGCAGCTGATGCCTAGTTCACACACCCTGGTCTGTCTGTAAATTGCCTTGGAGAAAGGGGTCTGCTAAATAAACAAATAATAATAAACAAGAACATGTCTATTTTTTTTAAATACTCAATTCCGAGTATCCACACACCCCCAGTGCAGAGGTTATGAGATTTCTTGTTAGTACAGCTGCATGGTTCCAATAGTAATTGATTGTGGTGGCTCTTCACAAGGCAGACAGACGCAGCAATAGAGCCAGAAATTTAAACAATCATTCCAGCACTGCAGTATAGGAGCCAGAAATGTCAGTACACTTGGACTTTGAGCCAAATTATAAATATAAAATACAGTACTACGGGTCTTCCAGCCAGCGAATGCTAAGTCTAGTTAGGGCTAGTGGCAAATTTGGGAAATTTAGTGGAACTAAAAGCACTTTTGGCCTTGTAGAATTTATATAGAAAACTCTGGGCATTTGCGGGATAGCATATGCAGTACAGTATGTGTTATAGAGTATCTGAACTGGGGATCTGAGAGTCTGCATATTCAATATATAGATAGCTTTATATTGGGGTCTTTCCGGCAGCAAATTCAGTACCATTTAGACACTCCACACTGGAGAATCTGTGAAATCAGTACAGTCCAGTCCAGATAACTTGGTACAGAGCCATTGTACCTGGGGACCTATGAGCACCCATTACTGGTACAGCAGTGGTTTTGAGAGCAGTGGTCTTGAGTTAATGACTTGTGGAGCAGAGAGTCTAGGGTCAGTGGAGCAGGCTTTCAGCAGTGCTTGGAGCTCAACCTACCATGTTAATTAGGTGCTGTAATGTAGATGAATACTGCAGGCATCTCAGGAATTCTGCTTGTTCTGAGTGAATAATGTTTCTCTTTGTCGCTGGTTGGCTGCATGCCCAGAGAAGAGGTTCTGAGGTATTTGTGAAATGTGTGAGGCAGCCCTCTTGTGGCTGGCACAGTGGATCTGAATGTCAGTTCTATAGCAGTGACTCTGCTGGGCTGGCTTTTAAAGCTCAAATTACTGTAGTCATCTTACATTTTTTATTTTAGAACTGTCTGTTGGGGAGCGGGGGTTCCCCTCCTGTCATTTACACATTTATTTTTTTCCCCAAAATTATGTAAAAAAAAAAAAAAAAAGTTTTGATCCCAGTGATTGCACTTCCATAGACCAAACACAGTGCAGTTGTTCTATTAGTTTCAGCTATCAATACTTCTACAGTTAATGTAGCTCCCAATGGAGACTCATTTGAGGAGCTGGAGGTCATGTTAGGTAAGCACTGTACTGAACTGTACTGGCCACATAAGCCTGTTGCATTCCGATGGCAACTGGTTTGCTGAGACAGCTGGTAGCCCCACCCAGGCATCTGCTAGCTCCGCCTAGGCAGCTGTTGGCCCCACCCAAGAATGTTTTGTTGTTTTTCTGTTTTGATAGTCACAGATTTCAATGTTTTGCAGAAGTGTGTCCTTGCCTTGGATCACTAAAATTATAACTTTTTCAAGGATGAGACGGTCAGATCTAATGCAGAGCGCCAAGGGTTGGCTGGATAAGCGCCATATGAAATATACACTAAAAGAGCATACTGTAATTTCATCTGAGAGTGACATTCCTTTAATAGCATGAAAAACATGTGTGTAGTTTCAGCTGGATCTGTCCTGATGTGTCCAGGCTGTGTTTATATGGTCACTCATCAGCCAGCGCTGATATGTTACAATAGTTTGTACATGTTCATGATCAAACAGACCACACTTGCTCATGAAGTAGCTGACCCAGTTTTTTCTAAAACTATTTGCTATTCAGACTATGAGGGTTTCCAAAGCTGGGCTGGAGAATACAGTCTTCTTTGTTTCAAATTGTTTCTGATAATCAGATAGGGCAGAACTTTAAAGATATGTAGGCTATTCAGAATGAACTTTGCTCTGTACAGCTTGCTTTTGAATGCACTTCAGTACCCGGGAGACAAAGTGCTCTGTTTCTAATCAGCTTTATAAAATGAATCGCAGTGGTCGTCCTGCTTTGCATGGTTACCGTTTTGGAGACTGGTACACGGTTTGCTTAGCGTTCCAGAACACAGGGAACCATTCTAAATGGATGCCCGGTAGGTTAGCCTTTCACCTCTGGAATCCAATCTGGCTTGGATGGCTGTGCTGCACTAGCAATCCAGTCTCTGCATGCAGGGCACCTTGCCTCGTCAACGGGAACAAGATCAAACATTCCAGCCTGCTGAAAATCTAATAAGAAATGTGGCTTCCTTGCTCCAGCAAAGCGTTGCTTGTCTCATTTTCTTGCAGAGCAGTTTTATATCGGGCAGCTGTCACCATTTGGTTCAACCCTATTATTGCGATCCCTCTCTTTACGATGAAAGCTGGCTGCAGCAAGCTTGATTCCTCTCGCAATCAGGTTGTCGGAAGCACTCGCTCAGCTGGGCTATTTCAGTCCCTCAATATTAGACAACGGGGAGGAAATTAAAGACTGTCATATTGACTGCTCTTGCTGTCTCCCAGGGAGTTGAGCTGGTGTGTTAGAAGCCTAGTAGTCTTTTACACTGATCTCTGCGTAGTGTGTATAAATGTAAATAAAATCTTGGTCTTCTGCGTAGGCAAAGGGCATTTTCAAGAACATCTCATACAGAAGGTTGTGGCTTTAGTATTTCTACACCTTCAGTGTTGGCTTGTGAGAATTGTAAGGTGTTCTTTTTTAGGGGGTTTAAAATACACTTCACGCAAGCCCCTGTTATTTTATTGGGCTTGTTTTAAAAGTAAGAAAACCTGATGCAAACCAGCTGATTTTAATCCCTGGAAAGGAACGCTACGCGAGGCTATTGCTTGTACTTGGATGTCGGTTTCAATGCAAGTGCTTCCCAATGGTTTGTAATGTTTTGATTCAGTTTGCCCATTGAAGCAGGAGGAACGCAGCTCAGCTGAGTAGTGTCTGTGATATTAGCAGCTGACCTTTTGAAATATGACAAAAAAAAAAAACATGTGCTTTGAAACACCCACAGGTGTAGGATGAAGAAATTTATGTGTCTCACTTAAGTGGTCCAACTCGAATAGATCCAGGAACCCTTTGAGGGATGGCTTTGCCATATTATCACAAGTACAAGCGTGTGTTCTTATATTGAAGGGTTTGCATAGTATGTGTATATAGGTGCATGCTGTAATGTGCGGCCCTGTTGAAGCAAAAGATGGGTCCAACCACAAGTAAACGGCTATATGCATTGTGTGCATTACAATAACATATGCTTACAGTATATTCAAAATAATGTGGTACAGATTTGGCACCTGATCATTTTTTAGTAGGATAAACATCAGGGACTAGGTGTGTCACTGAAAGAAGCTCAGTTGTTTGATCGCAGCTCTGTTTGTACCCCACTGACGTTTCCTCCTCCTCTTCCAGGCTCCACATGTATAACGACCTATAAGAAGGCGCCCCCTCCCGTGCCCCCTCGCACCACCTCCAAACCTTTCATCTCGGTGACGGTGCAGAGCAGTACCGAGTCAGCCCAGGACACCTACCTGGACAACCAGGACCGCAAGAGCGAGGCCAACAGCCAATCAGGGCTAAGCAACTCGTCGGACAGCCTCGACAGCACACGGGCCAACAGCCTGGCTAAGAGCAGGCAGGCCACTCCCCCTGTCGCCACCCCCCGAGAGGTCCCGCCCCACAACAACCCCGCCCTCACGGCCCACAGAGACAACCAGTATGACACCCTAAAGACTGACAAGGGGACCCTGACCACTGAGGAGCCCAGAGCAGAGCTTGTTCCCAAGAGGAAGCTCTCCTCCATTGGCATACAGGTACGCTTCTGCCCCCCCCCCTCAACAGCTATACACATCACAAGTTTGTTCGGCTCAGCATTAAAGGGTTTGCATAGGAAAATGTACAGTAAACAGGCTCCTAGTTTCCAGGGCGTAGTGGTGTCTTTTACAGGAGAGATGTCTTGGCTGCGCTTCGTCTGATGTTGCATACAATTTTAAATGCAGTGCAGCACGACTCCGACAGTAAGCGTGTTTCATTGATTCTCCTCCCTCCCTGGTCTTGGTTTTTCCTTCCTGTAGCAAAAGCCCTTGTTTACCACACACAGAAAATCAAGGGCACGGGCATATTTAAAAAGGTTTGAGGACAGTGTCTGCTGTTCGTGCTGCCTTGCTCTTATTTTCAATCTACAGAGACTTCTCTTGAGACCATGCATTAGAAAAGGTGGGATAATTACAGGTGTCAGACCTTGATGTAGATGTTTTTGAATGGTTGATCGTGAATGGAAAAAGCTGACTGTAAACCATGACGTTCTCACACTTCAGTGTGCTTGCAATTCGAAGATACTGTCCAGTGATTGATTGACTGATTGATCTTGTACTAGTTTGGCTTCCACAGGCACTAATCTGTCACTGTGCTGTTCCTGCCTTGTGGATAGATCAGGACCCCTAATTCTGCTTATTGATTGACAGGTGGACTGCATTCAGCAAGTCCAGAGAGAGGAACTCCCGCCCTTAACCAGGTTCCAGTCAATCGGAGTGCAGGTGGAAGACAGCTGGCAGTGAGTGACATCCCTTCAATCTCCATATCTGTGGGGTCACGTCCCAGTATGTGTTTTCATATGTACCATGTTCCATAGCCAGGGTGGGGCTTAGGCTAAAGAAGTCCAGGCAACTGTCAAGATCACACACAGGCAATCTGCGCGAGCCCATGAGGGAGCCCCACTTAGTCTTTTCTCAGACCAGTAGCCTACATCGTCGTCTTGTGTCGTGTAGGTAACATGTGCACTCTTCATCGATTCCACAGCATTCTTTCTATTGATTGCTGTTGAAACTGGATCAGGACCTTGATAAATGTTATTTGCAGACTTGCTGATCCGAGATGCACTTCAATAGCAATACAATTCCATGAGGTTCCCAGGATTTACAGAGAGATGTATTTACATGTCATCTCTGAACCAGTCCCTCACTTTCTCTGTGGCCTGTTGCCATGGTGTTTCTTTTGTTTTCCCAAATAATAAACCCAGACGATGATGATTTGCATTGGACTGCACTGATACCACTTCCCTTTCTCGTGGAGGGAGGTGAGGTCAGGTCTGCACACTGCAAACAGTTTCCTGACAGCCTTACACTGTGAAAGGGTATTGTCTTGCTATCAGACCATTTTTGAAGCATAAGCTGATATCTTAGGTAGCCTGGTTGTTTGACATGAGAAGTGGAATAGGGATTAAGTAGGGCAATCTTCTAGTGGCTGGGGATATAGTAGAGCTTTATGCATCCTGATGTTCTGACATCTTTGTAAAGTGCCATTGCTACAAAAAACAAATATTGTGGTTTGTATTCAATGAAACCTAGCTCAGGAAATTTGAAACTGGGGAGCCATTTCATGTTGCCGTTATCTTGTCTTTTTTATTTTTAATTCCCAATCAGAATGTGCTATTAAATGGAGAGCTCCATAAAAACACAGTAAAGTCTCGTCCCTCCCTCTGTTTGTTTTCACAGGCAAAGCCGCTCCAGCAGCATGACATCCAAGCAGGAGACAGACTCTGACATGCAGAACCTCAGCAATTGCAAGCCCTCTGACAAAGGGATGGGCACCAACAGCCAATCAGTGGAGTGTTCCACACATCCCCAAGGCAATGGCGAGGGTGGGGGTGGGGGTGGTGGCAAGGGCAAGGCTGGGACCACGCGGCAGCTGTCCAATTGTATGGGCATGCGAAGCAGCAGCTCCTCCTTCTCTGAGAGTCTGGACCCCGCCCTAGACCCCTCGTCCCTGCCACCGCCGGACCCCTGGCTGGAGACGGTGAACAGCAGCGCCCCCAGTGGGCCGGCTCAGCCCGGCGCACCTGCCTGCCGCAGAGATGGCTACTGGTTCCTCAAGCTGCTGCAGGCAGAGGCTGAGCGCATGGAGGGGTGGTGCCAGCAGATGGACCAGGAGACTAAAGAGAACCAGCTCTCTGAGGAAGGTAGGGACTGAGAGCAAATTGACACAGGATTGAAATCATGGCTGTTTGGAAGATCGTACTAGCGTAAAGTATAATTGTGACGCTCAGATTAACCCTTAAATGTGGTGGAAGGAGGGTATGATTATTCTGTTCCCAGTTGTAGCCCAGGGCATTTTATTTATTTAATTTTACTATTCTTGTAACATTGCTTATTTTTAATGAAAAGTGCGTATTACATTTTTATAAATATTTTATGGTTTTTGCTCCTTACTAAAATGTCTAAGTTGAGCCTCTTTCTGACTCTGAACTGAGAAAGGTCTTGGTTTATTTGGGGGCCTCCTTTTGACTAACCAGAGCCAGCATGACCAGAGTGGGCGGCACAGAACAAGTCAGGCCATTGTACGTTTCCATAGCAACCAGTGTATAAACATTATACAGAAGACCAATTCTGGTACTGGACTGAGCCAGCATCACTCCGTGTTAATGGATGCCACATGGGTTCTGGAAGTGGCTAGGTGGCGTCTGTACAACTGACTGAACCCAGTATTGTTTTTGATTGAGCATTGTATATAGCAACAGTTGCTATCCCTGTGTTCAGCCAAGCAGCTTGCAGTCTGTGGAGGACAGTTGATCTCATTTACAGTGGGGGCTGGGCAATTGAGAAAACAATTGAAGGAGCTGGGGAAAACCAGCTCTTGCCAGCTTGACTGGACAGTGTGGTCGATGGAAGACTGTCTGTGTTAAGAGCCTAGCATGAGTCTGCATTGTTCTCTGGGTTGCATCATTCTAAACAGCTATATGAGTGTCTGTCAGGCAGGGAGAGGGAATGTAGTGAGATCTATGGCCTGGGGGTCACTAACATTCTGAAGTTCCTGGTTCAGACTGGGATGAGTTTATCCCACCAGTGCTTGGGTGGGGTGTAAGGTTCCAGCAGTGTAGCTTATCTACTCATCCACCTGTCTGCTGTCTGTTCACAGTCCTGGGGAAGATCCGCAGCGCAGTGGGCAGTGCACAGCTTCTCATATCGAAGAAATTCCAGCAGTTCAGAGGACTGTGTGAACAAAACATGGTGAGTAGCTGCATCTCCCAACATGAATCCATGTGATCCGTCCACCTCATGACCGCTGTCTGTCCACACGTTGATGTTTAACTTGGAAGAAATTTATAGTGGATAGTTTCCTGAGATGTGTCGTTGTTTATCAAACATGTCCCAGAATGTATGGGCTCACTGAGGTAAGGCCTTTGTGATTTACATGTACCAGGGCTGCATGTTTATTTAAAGGAATAATACCTTTTTGCAAGTAAATCAAAAAACATAACTATGGCAGAACTAGCAAGAAACAGTTCCAGTTGGAAGGCAGTTCAATTCCAGTTGTTTTTTAAACCTAGATTGTTAAAGTCTGTTTTGAAGGAATTTGGTGCAAACTATACACTTCAAATTGAATGCAGTTCTTGACCTCTATGGAGGTGCCAAGCTTGTGTGACTTCAACACACAGATGTCTGCTGCATGCTTTGTGCGACTGTCTGCAGGTTCAGCCGGACTTTAGGATCTGATCCTCCGGGAGATGGACAGGATTACAAGAGTACACAACCTGGCTGCTCACTCAGGCGCAAAATACTTCTCTCCAACTCCATAGGAGAACCATCTACTCCATTTTACTCTTACTTCTGCACTGCAGTTAGCTAGTTCAGTCACAATCTTAACACAGTCCCACTGCTTTTATTTGCCTTCAAATAAAGTAACTTCTCTTAAACCTACCAGAAGTGAAGCAGCATTTTTATTGTCTCTAGATAAAGCATTCCAGCTACGTGCAGAGCAAGGTTGGGGTCAGTTTGTTTTTCAATTCCAATTCCTATTACCATTTGATTCAATTGCACCACGGCATTGATCCGAATTGCAATTACCAGCATTGTGTTTTTAAAATGAGCTTCTCATAATGGCAACACATTATTTCAATTGAAGTCACTGCTAGTCAATTCAATTGGCTTCCAATGAAAGCAGCGGCACAATCGCAAACGTTATTGTCTCTAAAATATCCATTGGTATTGGGAGTTGATTTTAAAAAGGAATTGACCCCAACCCTGCAGGTAAGATATGGAGTGTGGTGAAGAGGTAGTGGCTGAATGAGCAAGAATGTTTGTTCGTTTTCTGTTTTTGAAGTGAAGGTGCAGAATATGTCTGGTTGTGTTTTCCCCCCCCCCCCCCCTGGCAGAATGTGAACGCAAACCCGCGGCCCACTGCACAGGACCTGGCTGGCTTCTGGGACCTGCTCCAGCTCTCCATCGAGGACATCAGCATGAAGTTCGACGAGCTCTACCACCTGAAGACCAACGACTGGCAGCTTATCGAGTCGCCAGACAGGAAGGTACTGCCGCGCACTGAGGCCCTGTCCCCCGGCCGGGGTAGGGAACTCAACATACTTCTACAGCCCTGGTAGCATCCCTTCCCATCCGCTCCTGGAGAAGCAGAGAGATTTATTCAAGGGAGTCCCTTTGAGCATGCATGTCCATTACCAAAGAGTCCCTGTCAGTGTTAGATAGATAGATCTAAAGAAATGATCTATCTATCTGTCTGTCTGTATCTATCTATCTATCTATCTAGACAAACATTACCACCCCTGTTGGATGCAAACCTAACAGTAAGCATGATTGTGATTTTGATAATGTGAATGTGACTTTGATAAAGTGATTTTGACACCATAGGCTCCAATTTGATTTTAGTTCATATTGAATCTGTGTTTGGGAGTTATGTGTTTTTTTTAGTTTTATCAGTAACGACAGATGTGTAGAGTTTAAAAAAAAAAAAAAAAAAAAAAATTGTTTCAAAAACTGGAAAATAAATGCTATAAAGAAATGTGTCCCTTTACTATCTGCTGTCAATGCATAAATTAACTAAACTGAGCATGGTGTGTGCATTAACTTTAACCAGCCTGACTGTAGTGTGTGTCCTATCTGCCCTCCCCTCCCCACTGTGTCTCAGGAAGGGAAGAAGCAGCCCCCTCTAGTGCCAAAGAAACCCTCCAAGCCGAAGCCAGCAGCTAGCCGAGAGAAGGGAGACTCGTCGGCGGACAAGCAGAGGCAGGAGGCTCGCAAGCGGCTGATGGCAGCCAAGCGGGCAGCTTCGGTGCGGCAGAACTCTGCTACGGAGAGCGCCGACAGCATCGAGATCTACGTTCCCGAGGCACAGACCCGTCTCTGAGCCCCGCTCCTGCCACGTGAACCCACCAACGAGCCAGCGATCGGCAGCGTTATCCATGAAACTGAGGGGGAGGCTGGACCTCGTGGCAGCAAAAAATTAATAATTATATATAGAGGACATTTAAAAACAGATTGTGGCTCTCTTGTTGTGAAGCTGCCATGAAAACCTCAAGAGACTTCATTATTATATCTGCTAAACTAGACTATGATATTGAGCTGTCTTAAAGTGATGGCGGGAGTCTGAATCTCTTACGGGTAATAGATTGGACAAAAACTCCCCCCCCCACCCCCCAACACACACCCACACCGGGTGTCGGATAAGACTGGGTCTTCTGCTCAACTTACGGCATCAATCCCCCCCCGTGCCCCGTGCACGCCCGTATACTGTTGACCCCCCACACACACACACACACACACACGCACACACACTCCTCCACCACTAACCCCAGTCCACTACAGGTCTTCCCATTACTTTGTGTTTCCGCTGACAGTCTTTACGCACACCCTCTGTCCACCTGCAAACCCGAATCGGGTAGTTTTTAGTTTCTTTTAAAGCGTTTAGGTTGTTTTTGAGTGGGACTAAAAGACATCAAGAACAGCAGAAATATCTGACAGACTGGCGGGTTGTACAAGACCAGGACTCGGGTCTGTTTCATCACAGTGGAATCATCACTCCTCCTCCTTTACTTCTTTATTTTTATTTTTACCAGTTGGACTTTGTTCCTTTTGTGTCTCGTGAGTGCCCTAGACTGTCTCCCCATCCGTCGCCACGTTGCGTACAAAGGCAGCGTGTTCTCCTGTATTTACTTTGTGTTCTGTAGTTTATCCACACACACACTGTTCCATTTCCAATCTAAATGTAGTGAGATGGACTGCAAGTGCTGGAGTGTTCTAGTCCAACATGTTTCTTTATTCTGCATGTGAGCTTAGGTCTAGCATGACCTTTGCTTTGTGCTCCTGATTTTTATGTATGTTACGGACCATAGCCAATTATGTATACAGAATGCGCTGTACGAGTGTTTTGTAACGTATAGAAAATGCATTTTCTATGCATGTGTGGCTATGTCGTATTACCACATCTGCTCTTTTTATGCCCTCCCAGGTCATAAATAGCAGTTTGCCAAGAATGGAATTTTCGCTGGAGTGTAGAGTGAATAAGGGTTATTACAAGTGTGCTAAAAACACTTGGGGAGGATAAAAGCAGCTTTCACAAGAGCAGATTTGGTACACGTGTCTGAGAGAGAAGGGCATCAGTACATGCAGTCAAATCAAAGGATATTTGTCTGTTTTGAAGACGATCCTTGCCTGGCAGGTTTCGTGTGGTTCTTTGATATCCAGGACAGTTTCTTCTCTTTCCTTCGCCATCTTAATAGAAACCGTATTAAACATCCTGGAATAAACAGCGGCGCGGTCATGAGGCACAAACTCACTGTGCAATGCGATGCTCCATATGTGCTTTTCATGAGTGTATATGTGGGATGAAAAATACACTGTTTAATTAGACCGCAGCTTTAAGAATATACATTTAAATATACAATATGAATGTCTGTACATACAATATTTAAAATGTTCCCATTTTCAATCGTGCACCAGATGAAATCCTTTGGAAATTATACAAGACTTTGCCAGCCAGGAATAATCTTCAAGGACTAAGACACTCCTGTCTGTGTGTGTGAGTTTGCATACTGTATGTTGCTTGTATGATGAATGTGTAATGTGACCACTAGTCAAACCTAGCTGGAGTTCTGTGGAGATTTCTCCCCCTGCTGGCTATCCATCAGCACTGTGCTGGAACCTCCCTGTTCTGTGCTGAAATTCTCAATAAAAGGGGAACATTATAGGCTTTTTGTTAAACCTTTTTAATGCACGGTGACCTCGTGTCTTGAGGGATAAAAAAAATAAATAAAAAAACTTCCAGTCTTTCTATGGGAGACGCAATGCTTTGAGGATGTGCCCACAGAAAGCTAAATATATTGTGTCCAAAACTTTTTTTTTTTAACTCCAGCCATTTTTTACGCTGCCATGCATGAAAGGGTTAATAAGCAAATTTTCTGTTTCAGTATTGCAAGTTGTTTTTTTTTTTTTTTTTTTCTTTCTTCTGAAGGACTACAGCTTGGGAGCTGTAGTCATTATATTTAACTAACGAGACAGTTTTGGACAGTCTTGTATGGACCATGATTAGCACTAGTCTTAGATTACTGTGCCATTCCTTGTAAGACAGGTTGTTCATTTCAAAGTTCTTTTGTGTTTTTAATAAGAAACCATCCTTTATTATTTTGAGAAGTAAGCCTCAGAATTGGCATATGTTATATTCACCTCTGCTCGTATGATAGTTGACAGCTTTTTTTATCAAGGACTGAAAGAGTCAACAACAGCCTCCTCCCTCCCCCAGACAGTGGTAGCAGCTTCAAAGAGCCTCTGGAAGTCATTACTGAGGCGTTCAGCACAGTGCATGGGAGGCTTTTTGATGTATCATTCCTGTTGGTTTCTTACAATGGGTAGTCCTTGTGATGTTTAAATGAGACAGATTGTGTACGCCTGTGGAAACCCAGCAGCTTTAGCTCGAAGCAGAAGGGGGGTGGGGAGGGGGAGGGTTGAACCCTTCCAGAACAGCTCTTTGCACTAGCCAGATCCTAATATAACCGGACTCATGAACCAAGTCCACTGTAACCCACTGCCGTGAGCACTGGAGATCATTCCAGTGCCAGTGTTTGATTGTTCACTTCTACCACAAAACATGATTCCGGGAATGTGTTTAGCAGCCTGCAGTGCACACAGCCAATAGTACAGCCCCAGTGGCTTGTGTGCGCTGGAAATCAAGACTTAAAAAACACAACAAGCGAACATTGCGACAACAAAAATATGAACAGTATTAGCTCCTAGGATATGAATTGAGAAAGTGCTGTAAAGCAGTGCCTGGTTATAAATGCACAGGAGTTTGTCTAGGTGATGTATATGTCTGCCTGTGAATTAAAGGGTTAAATGAATAGCAAAGTTGCTGGGATTAGTTTAAAATCTGAATTGAGGTGCATGGAATGTTTTACAGGGAGTGGCACCCACATTGTTCCACTTCATCAGAACATCATTACACATACGTTATGCTGCAGCTCCTACATCTGTTCACATTGAAGGAAACGTCATTGATTTTACTGCAGCACTGAACAACACTCTAAACACAGTTCAAAAGGGACCAGAGGTATTAGCCTCGATAGAAACTGGTAATACCATGTCCTTCAAAAAAAAAACTGCAACTTTTTTTTCAGCTGGTGGACTGTCTGTCTTTTTGACTTTTTAATTTCCTTCCTGTGTTTCCCATTGAAATTTGTTTTCAGTGTATTGTTCCCACTATACTTGAACAAGCTGGTACGATACCCCTGCCTCTTGGTCTCACTGTGCAGGGAGGGGTAAAGTGCCACACATACACTGACAGAGAACTGCAGCCTGGTCTCTCCTGATTGCTTCAGAACAAAGCACATGTATTTAATTATAATGCGTAAACTGCAACAGAGGGTGGGATAGTATACAGACTACAGCATTGAAGAAATGAATCCCAGGCTTAATCAAATAGCAGTCATTGGCTTCCTCACAAGTGCTTGTGTGACAGGTATTTTTATTGCATAGTGAACTACCCTGCAGCATGTCAACACCTATTAAATGTTTAATTAACATGCCAGAGAGGAACAACAGAGCCGCCTAGTGGCTACAAGTGTAAAATGCCGGGCAGTGTCGATGTATTTATTGTTTCATGCAGGAGTGCTTGCTTTTTGATGTTCCTGAACTCCTGCCTGCCTTTCCTAGGGGGTTGCTTTGATTCCATGCCAGTCAGGAGAGATCTGCGCTGGGTGTGTCCGAGTGTGAGCGTGGGCACAAACGCGTGTGTAAGTGTTCAAGTAAAGGTGCTGACAGGTGGCAGCCTGGCTGTCTGGAGGACGGGAGTTGTGATTGAGACTGGGGAGGGAATCCCTTCATTTTAAATGTAAAACGGCATAGACTTCAAACCGGAGGTTTGCTTTGAAAGTGAGGCAGAACTTTGTTTTGTTATATATATATATATATATATATATATATATATATATATATAATGTTCACAAAAAACTTAGTAGTTTTAAAATCAAACTGCTTACGGTGGATATTTTATATGTTGCAGTCTGGAAATAACAACCAGGACAGTCAAGGTGTGGTGTTTATTTATTTATTTATTTATCCCCCCCCCCCCCCCCCCCCCCCCCCCCCCGCTATGGTGTGACCTTGAATATATACTGAGTATCCACTAACATCCAAGGTTAGTTTTGTTTTTTGTTTTGTTTTTTTTAAGGGAGCTACAAGAAGAAAACAGATTGCACAATACAGCAATACAAAACTGGTGCGTTTTTCAAGAAAGGTTCTGTGGCACTTCCAATTAGCAGGTTGTGGATGAGTGACCTATACGAGATAGTCTTTGTGTGCTGTGTGCTCCAGTCTGGGTTGAAACTGAAATCATAAACTGACCTCTGTAGTAAGAACCTGAACTGGGTCTGTCCCGTTTATAATAATACAATACCAAACCAGATAAAAAGCAACCATTTGACTTCTTTATTGTTAATGTTCAACTGTGGACACAGGTGTCTTTTGTGTCGTGTGTGTTGAATTTTAAAGCGTGCATTTAATAGCGAGAAATCTACATTTTAGTTATTTTGTCACAATAGAATTTTGTGGAGTGAGTTGTCAAGGAGTTTTTTGACACGGTGCCTGTAATCATGCATTGTACACAAGGGGGCTGAAGGAATGTAAATGCCATTTTTTTCATCATAGATTGTGCGCTGTTATATGTTCCGTTTCCTTTTGTATGAGGGATATTAATGGACAAGCTCAGAGTTCTTACTAAACAGGTTCAGTAAAGGAGGGAAAGTGTTCAGTATTCCTTGTTGTGGATTTGTGTTCATATTGGGGCCATGCATTGGCAAAGGGGCGTGGTATGTAGCGTTTAAGGGACTTCACTGGAATAAGACCCATAGGGCACAGTTTGGTAGCCCAGCTTGCATGGAAATCTGTTGTGCCAGTCAGTCTGCCACCCTGTCATAGCTGCTGCAGAACACCTGTCTGACTTTCCTGATGCTTTTGCAGTCCCGCCTGTAAACCAGATCAATAGAAAGTGATGCGCTCCCTTTTCTTGCATTCATTTATATCTTCTTCTCTGTTGGGTTGTCAGTGATGTGCAGCGAGCAAATTAACACTCTTACTGCAAAGAGTAGCAAAAAAATTATAAATAATCTTCAGAATTGTACAAAATAAGCACATTTTATTGACCTAAGGTTTGTTCAGTATCTCTAATGCTATCCTAGTTAGACTGTATGTCAGGGTTTTTTTTTTTTTTTTTTTTTTTTTTTTTTTGTTTTTTTTGGGGGGGGGGGGGGGTTGGCAAAAGAATTTGTAAAAATTCAGTGAGCGGATATTTTCGGCTCACAGCCATAGCGAAACAATTGTAATAAATTGGTTGTTGAAGCCAGGTCCAGTGAAGCAGATGGGTTCTCAAGACTTGGTTCTTTCTTCTTTAGCAAGCAGCTGAGTGTATGTTTATTTTATATTTATTCTGAGTATATATTGGAGGTAGGGGTGTGGTTTGGCATGCAAAAATAAGGATCCCTACATTTCTATTACACAATCTGGACTTTTAAAATGTCTTGTAGAATTGCCTGCATCCAATGAAAGCTGGTCTCTGCTTGGAACCCAGCTCAGTGGCAAATGTTTGGGGCAAGTAGAGTTGACCCCGGCAGTACCATCCCCTAGCTCACCCGGCGTCTTCTCTCTGGGGCCAGCGTGCAGCTGCTGCTTCTGCTGGTCACAGCTCAGAAAAAGGGAAGGGTGTTGAACTATTCCAGACAAACACATTTTGTATATCTGAGAAGTTAATAGTCTTAGATTCCAACTCCTGTTGTAGTTCTGAAATGCATTTTTATACACGTAGAACTATCAAAAGGGAAATAAATCAATGCTACAATGAGGAAGGAAGGGATGGTGTTTGCTGTAAAAGTTGCAGCTTATCATGCAGGTATTTGGAAGATAAAAAGGGTTAACATTATAGACGAGCAATCGGGTTAGAAGACACACTCTGTATAGGGCTTGTTTTCGGTTTTTATAAATGATACGATTGCAGGAGCACAGCGCTCTCTGCACAGAAGAATCCCGGTCTAGCGTGTCTAAAGAATTTTATAGGAAACCTGCATTTCCCAACACATAAGACTTGAATTTCTTAACTGGGTGAAGCTGAACTACTCTGTGGAGCTCACCCTATGTAGAAGTAAACTGCATTACATATGTAATTCCTACTGACTCAAGCTAGAATGTAACCACAATTGACAAAGAATGGAAGGCTATCTACTGTATCTGTAGCCATTGTTTTAAGCAATCAACAACTAACAAGTTGGACTGCACTCCCAATAAACAAAGGGACAATATTAGGAGAGGCTCTGTTAAAGTGCAAGGTAAAAAAGGAAAATGGTCCGGTTTACTCCACACAAAGAAATATATTAGCACAGGGAGGTTCCGAGGTAACTGCACCAGGGCATTTCCAGTTTATAATGAGTGTACAAGTTGCAGATGACACTTCAGTCCTTGAGTGTAGACTTTATGTACATGGATCAAGCACAGTAGATACAGTTTGAAGTGTCATTGTCTGACTTTTAGTTGTAATGTGCACGGGAAAGCAACGCAATTTGAAAATAAATATTTAGTCCCCAAAGCTGGACTGCTGGGGCTATTGGAGGCCTGTAGTCTGGGACCACTGATTCACACATTTTGATTTTTAGAATATTACATCTGCATACAAGTTCAGGATTTATTTTTTAAATAAGTTTTATGATTAAACTGCAACAATGATTAGCAGCTCTCATGCCTGTGCACAAGTAGAAACACCACAACGATAGATAAAGCAGTAGTTCTGAAGTTTAAAGGCTACCCTTATAGTCCATGCACATAGGTTAGCCCTTCCTATAACTAAAGCCAATCTGGAGAGCCTGTGTTAATTCTTCTGCAAACATGTGGATAAATGCAATGTGTGCCAGGAAAGATGCATACTATTAAACCCCCCTGGGAGACAAACAAAACCTCACAAGCTGCTGTTAAAAAAAAGCGTAGACGTCCTTTCTGAAGTCATTGTTTGTACTGCAGCGCTTCAAAGTGTATTTCTCGTATATTCACAAGAACAGTCTGGAACAGTAACAGTAAAGCTGTCCGCTATGTATACATTTCTTACTGCTTTTGTTTTTATGATCTACCGTACTTCCCTATTATTATGTTTAAAATGCTGAGATAGTCTACGGCACTGTGGTTTTCAAAAAAAGGCAGAAAAAAACACTCAATATTTAAAAACTATAAATAAACAATTTAGGAAGTTAATTCAAGGGCTTTTTACATGCAACTAAGTTGTGTTTTATTAGATTTGTAATGTTGGCGTGATTTTTTTTTTTTTTTTTTCATTCAAAAGAAACTGGACCAAACTTTTCAGTGGAGCAAGAGATGCGTAGTCCAGTATAGTTGCTTCAAAAGCCCTGTCAGGTGCGTTAGGTGCTATGGAGGGATCCACACCTGCCTAGCTTTTGTTAAACTCACTTTCAGTAAGCTGTTTACGAGGTGATAATCATAGGCTGTTCAAATTTAAGGATGCTTTTACTTTATGTAAAAACTGTACATGACACTAACTGAGCAAAACTCAACCGTCCAGTTTAAACCAGGGCCGTGACTGAATATGATCTAGTGTGGCCATTTATTCAATGACCTGTTCCAGTCATAATGAAACTATAAATAATACACTCACTTGATTCAGTTTCTATTGTATGAGTTTAGTTCAAACTTTTAATAAAAGGCTTAGCGTTAAGAGGTAGTAATATTACTCGCAATGTGACTTCTGAGCAACGATTGGAGCACTTTTCGTTGTAATCTTTCGACGGCTGAGTCCTAGTTCGTGAATGCGGTCTTTGCGCTGAGCACCAAGCCCTGAATGTGTGGCATGCAGTGTAGGTATGTATCATCGCTTCCCTTTTCGCTGGCCCTGCACACAGTTATAGATAGCAGTGTGAAATTCCGACCCGTCCACGCACTGCCAGGCACTTCCCTTTTATTCTGCACAGTGATTTAACGGCTGCGGTGCAGAGAGAGGGGCTGTGTTTCTTGGGTTCACATCAGTTCAATTTTAACTGAGCAGGGTGCATTAAAACAGCGGTTTACAGTGGGACAGATTCATCAAGTTCATCGTCTAGACAGCTTGTGCTGGGCAGTGTAGCGTCCACAAGACAGCGGCATCAGTATCTCCGCTGACTATTGCTACACGACTGTAACGTATACAAACCCACCAACACAAGCTTTTTTTTTTTTTTTTTTTTTTTTTTTTTTTTTTTTAAACATAAACCCACCACAATAAAAAGGCACTATGTTGTAGTACTTTTACATATTGATTATCGCATATCATATACAAGCAATTAAGTGCAAAAGTCTGTTAGCTCTAGTCTTTTCCTTCTTTGACTTACGCACTCTACATTTTTAAGAACAAATACACCATAACCATGAAATTGAATTCATTTTAAACGACATTTGTATCCCTCGCTGTGAATGAGTGTATATAGATTAGCCGCATTCTACAGTACAATTGCAATTCGATATTTTCTGCAATGCCTTGTGAATGACATTTAGAGCCGAGGCTTCGCTGAAACCATACCCCTAGTGTGAGACACTGAGTAGACAAGGAAGGAAGGGCTATCTGTATTTCATGGGGCGGAGGGGGTACAAACATTGCAATTGGGGTTTCTTCAGGTAGGAAGTGGGGCCTGGGAATTCTCTGCTTCTGTGGACCGGGTGTTTTACATCATATATGTCTGTAGGATGATATTTATACAGTTATAACTATTCTTAAAAAGAAAACTACCATTAAAAAAATCTAATAAAACTTTGTGAAATAAATACTGCGTGTAATAAACTGAGTGGTCATTCAGAGCTGTTTGATGACAACTAGTTAACCCTCCAAGAATTACTGGGACAGCAGTGAGACACAGGGTGTTGCGCGTATCACAGTGACCATCATAAAATGCATATTATCTGTAGGGCATGGCTCTGATATTACAGCTGGAGGGGTGTTCGCTATTCGGCAACTTCCGGCGACTTTATATTACTTACAGAAAAGGTTTTCTTAATTTTTTTTTTTTTTTAATTAAACATCATTGAGAGATCCTGAAAAAAAACAATGCTTATCACAGCATTACCATCTGGGACCGTACAATAGGGTTGAAATAAATGACAGTGGCTGAGATCTGCGGTATCGCAGTGGTTTACTCGTAAACACAGGTCCACTTGATACAAAATACCTGAAGGCAGGTACTAACTACACAAAGCAGTGTAAATAGCATTGTACACAAAGCAAATGATGTGTTGCAATGTTATTTAAAATCAAAGAGTCTACATATTGTTCAGTAATACTTGAAATCAATAATAAGGTACTTTTAGCTTATCCAAGACAATCTAACATCCGCACTTTAGATTATAAAACTGGATATACCAGGCTGTCATAAAGCTTTACTTCAATAGACTTCATGTTTGATGATACAATGCAAGCCACAGCTGACGTCATTCAGCTATTACTAAGATTGTTACAAAACCAGCAATTTATTTTAGTCTTCTCAAAAAAGACTGTATATGAAGTCTTGTGTTTATGCGGTTGAGTAACACAGGGTACTTTTCTTTTGATAAGGAAAATAGCAGCAGTGCGATTATCCCTGAAGGCCTGCGGGAAAGTTTTCCTTTCCGCGGTTTCCTTGCATTGACTCATGCACACATTGGCTTAACTGGGAGACGAGGAGAGAATGGGACCAGTTAACACGCAGGGGGGGGGGGGTCGTCCCAGGGGTGGGGTGGGCAAAAGGCCGGTAATCGTCCACACTTCCAGTCTGCATCTCACGAGTTTCAGCATTGATTGGTGGGTCTTGTCTTGAAAAGTTAATGGCATTACAATTTCAAACTTTTTTTTTTTTTTAATGCGTTATGGTAAACAACGGAATGACACGACACTATTTATACATTTTGTTGTTAAGAAAATGGTACAGAATAGTCTGGAAATACAAAATGAAATTCATACCTGCACTATTAAGATTTCACCAGTGTTAATTACATAGACTAAGTCATGTTTTACAGGAAACATCTAACACGTTGACATGTTCACAAAATGGGTTATAACGTAACATCTCTTTAAATACCGGATTTGTATTTTGTTTTATTTTTTTCTGTAATGTGGCACTACATTTTTAATTAAGTTATTATTCCCAACTATATCATCTCATCAATATGTCACGGCTATATCACGAAACGAATTGTTGTCATCAAGCTAAAAAATGGATTGATTGTGGATTGAAAGAGAAACACACAGCGCTCTATCTAGACCACTTAATTAAATGTCCAGAGTAACAATGTAGCATTGCTTCGGGTTAGTGTTTACAGTGTTAGGGTTACTATCAGGGATGTCTGAATTTTGAATGAGGTTTTGTGACTGTCACTCACCCTGTGACAACTCGTCGCTTTCCCACATTCCCTGGGCGCTGATTGGATCGGATGGCGACGGGGAGGGTGTTTTTCCAAGCTCGGCGCTGTCAGATTGGCAAATTGAGGATCGAGTTGCTGTAGCTGCAGGTAGGGAGACGGGATAAAGCGAGAACGCCAAACAAATCTGAAAAAACGAGAAGGCTGCCTTTTAATTTTTAAATTGTTATTTTAAAAAAGGGGAAAACAAGGACCCGTTTCCGAAGAGAAAAGCAGCATCTAAGCGGAGTCAAGAGGAAAATCTCGGAGCACGGGAAATTCCAGTGTGCATGAGTGAATGTTTTCTTTGGGGGGGCGCACGGGTTTTCCAAGGAACTTAAAGAAAACCCCATTTGCCTGCTAACCGACCCACCACAAAGCATGAAACATTTGAAAAGAGGTGAGTTTAATTCAAATCTTTGATTTTTTTCTTTTCTGTCGTGAGCGACGCGAGTAATTGTTAGCCAGTGTTATATGCCCGAACAAGACGTGGAGCGCATGGCTGTGTTTTAAGATGGAATGCGGTTTTGTGTTGCAAATGAAGCGTGTGTTTGTGTTTGAATTTGGAGGGACAGTTATCCTGGGAAGTACTAAGCATGGTGTCCATCTGGCGGAGGGAGTGTAGTGCGGCTCGGTCGAGCCAGGGTGTGTGTGTTTAGGGGGTCGTTGTAGTACCGAACTAGTACAGCACATTGTATGGAAAATAGACCTACTGTTTCTTTTTGCATAGAGTTCAGGTTTTATTCAAAATTGGCGCGTGCATATATATGTTATAGATATAATAGTTTCAGGTAACTATAAGTTTCAAAACCTTAAAATTTTACCAAGAACAGACATGTCGAGTAGTACCCACCCCATACAATATATACATATATATATATATATATATATATATATATAATCTATATATATATATATATATATATATCTAGATATATATCTTTCTATTACTCAAATATTATTAGTTTAAGAAATTGTAATGGATACTCGCTTTGCTTGTTTGTTAATAAATAAGTCCAGAAAATAAAGTACAAGTGAGTTAACTGATAGCTGTGGTAACTTTAATTGAAGGCAATACTAAATAGTATACGTGTACATCGAATAATTACAATCCGGCCGTTTCTTTTGAAAGTTTGCTTCATACCACTGTATTAAATAATGACAGTCGTCTCGCTGTGGGGATTTTGGCAGCTTACTACACTGCTGCATTGTAAGAATATCGTCGTGTTGATTCCACGCCAGTGTTTCTGTGCCCGTGTTTGACAGCTGGGGGAAACCCGCGCAAGTTCCTGTTTCATTTTTATAATAGAGTCAGCTTTGTTTCGGCATGTCTGCTTTATGAGCAAAGATAAGCACAGGATACGGCTAGACACCGGTAACTGAGTTTTTTTTTTTGTTTTGTTTTTTTTTCCCGTAGAGAATAACGGACGTTCTTTGTTTCTTTTTTATTTTTCAGAGTTTATAAAAGTAGCTTTGCTGTGTTAATTTTTCATTTTTTTTGTAATGTGTTCCAAGAACATGTTAGTCCGCAAAATAATACAAACAAATAATTTAAAGTGGTTTGCTACCTGCCGGAGGACACCAAGTTTAGTCTTTTATATTGAATGAAATACGCGCTTATCTGACTGAGCATGAGGTGTATGGAAACCTGTATGTGTATATAGTAAGTGGGGTTTGTAAAGTGGTTTTGATAATGGTTTTTAACACGTGTGTTTGTTGCAGTACTCCATAGTGATTCGTGCTAAACGTGAATACCGTTAGCCATATATACATGCTCAAATCTAAACCACGCTTTAAGAGTAAGTGCATTACGTCGTGTTATGAACTGCTATGTACTCAATAGCGTATGCAGTTTGTATCCCTTCCAGCGGCTTGGATATTACCTGCCCCCAGTCTGTCTGCCGGTTTCAGTGAAAAGAGATTTTCGTGCGAGACGTGCAAAATTCCCTCCCTTAAAACGCTGGTAACTCTATTGTCCCCTTTGTCAGGGCGACTGGACATTACTGCCTGGGTCTGTAGATCAAATTACACGGAGTGAAGCCTTTTACTGCTGTCTGTCTCAGTGGAGAGTCTGCACCACTTTACATTGTGTTTTTTTTTTTTTTAAACTAAACAAGAGATCTGCGCCGGTGCAACAGCTGGTTGAAATGTACATTGTTTTGCGTGTTTGTTCAGGTTTTACAGCCGAGTCCTATAAGGAGAAGTTTGCAATCGCTTTATATCAATGTCTCACTGAAACGCTTGTCTTTCCAGCCCGGGAAGAGGAGCGCATCCGGGAGGCCGAGTTCTCTGTGATGTCAGACAGTGACCCGTGCGAGGATGACGGGGGCAGCAGCTTCCCCTTGGACCTGTCGGGCAACTCGGGCAAGAGGCGTCGCCGCGGAAACCTGCCCAAGAAGGCGGTGCAGGTCCTGCGAGACTGGCTGTATGACCATCGTTTCAATGCCTACCCCTCTGAGCAGGAGAAACTTAGCCTGTCCGGGCAGACAGGCCTCTCTGTGCTGCAGGTAGGGTCCCAGCCACACTGCACCTTGCTTACACATCCCTGCAATCCATGTTCTGTACAGAAAATTTCAGGGGAGCAGGTACTGTTTTAGAAAAGAGTTGGAGAGGGAGTACTCGGTCTATCAGGAATCTCCAAACCCAGTGGCTGATGTGTTTTTTTTTCCAATGTTACTACCATGCTGCTGTATGTAGTAATGCAAATGTTTTAAAACATTTTAATCTCCACATCTTATCTGTTGGGGGGAGCTTGTTTTACACAACTGTCAAAAGTTTTAGAACACCCCCATTTTTCCAGTTTTTATTGGAATTCAAGCAGTTCAAGTCCAGTGAATAACCTGAAATGGTACAAAGGTAAGCGGTAAACTGCCAGAGGTTAAAAAAAAAAAGTTTGTTACCAAAAACTGAAAAAATAATGTGCATTTCAGAGTTATACAGAAAGGCCTTTTTCAGGGAACAAGTAATGGGTTAACAACTTACAGCTGTTCTGCAGCAATGGAAGTAAATTAAGCCTTGAAAGTTGATGCTAACAATTCCTACAGGTGTCCCAGCTTTTGTTGATTACTTACAAGCCCTCTGACTGTATAAAAGCAGTGTTGGAACAGACTGTGTTACTACACCCTCTTAAGCATTATTTGGACAGTATTGTACTGCAGGAAGTAGTATATTGCTATCATAATGATGAGGGAAAAAGGCAATTAAAAATGGAAGACAGACAGACCTTTATAACCCTTAAAAGTGTAGGTCTTTCCTTTAGGGAAATTGCAAAGAAAGCCAAGGTGTCAGTGTTTCCTACACCATCAAAAGGCACTTGGAAACTGGAGGAAACTGACAGGAAGAGGTCTGGCAGACCCAAAGCCACAACAGAATCAAGACAAGTTTGAGAGTCAACAGCTTGCATGATAGGTGGCTTACAGGACAACAGCTTAACACTGGTCAAAGTAAGCAAGTCTCAGTTTCAACTGTGAAGAGAAGACTTCGAGCTGCAGATTTGACAGGTCGAGTGGCAGTAAGAAAGCCACTGCTAAGATGGTAAAATAAGAAAAAGAGGCTTGCCTGGGCCATGAAGCACCGCCAGTGGACTACTGAAGACTGGAAGAAGGTCTTATGGACCGATGAATCAAAATTTGAAATCTTTGGTTCATCACACAGGGTTTCTGTACGCCGTCGAGTAGGCGAAAGGATGGTTCCTCGGTGTGTGGCACCAACTGTTAAACATGGAGGAGGAAATGTGATGGTCTGGGGCTCTTTTGCTGGATCCAGAGTCGGCGACTTGCACAGAGTGAGTGGCACCCTGAACCAAAACAGCTACCACAGCATTTTGCAGCGCCATGCAATACCCTCTGGTATACGCCTAGTTGGTCAGGTGTTCATCCTACAGCAAGATAATGACCCAAAACATACCTCCAGGCTATGTCAGAACTACCTTATAAGAAAAAGAACAAGACGGTAGGCTTCAAATCATGGAATGGCCAGCACAGTCTCCAGACTTAAACCCCATTGAGTTGGTTTGAGATGAACTGGACAGAAGGGTTCAAGCAAAGCAACCTACAAGTGCAACACATTTGTGGGAACTTCTGCAACAGTGTTGGGAAGAACTTTCAGAACAATATTTGATTTCCATTGTAGAAAGAATGCCACGAGTGTGTTCGGCTGTTATATCTGCAGAAGGTGGCTACTTTGAGTCAAATTTAGATTAAATTTTGTTAAACAAAACGATTCCATGATTTCATTTTTATCTCCAATTGTTTTTGTTCTATGCTTTTTAATTTCAGAGTACATTGAGACATTAAACTGCATAAATTTCAATAAAAACTGGAAAAATTGAGGTGTTCTAAAACTTTTGACCGGTAGTGTATATATTAAACAAAAGCTGTAACTCATTTTCTCAGAAAAGTGTGTTGGCACTGGAAAACTCTTTTGCAGCTAAATCATAATGAGTCAACTGAGGCTGCTTTTACATTGAGAAAAGTACTATAAGAGTTCGGTCTTCTGAGTTATGAAAAGCAATTGTTTTTCACGTCTCTGCTTGTGTCTCTGTGCAGCCAGAGAATGACCTTCCATTCCAGCGGGTTCTTAGTTTCTGTCTCTGTGGGCTGTTTTAAATTCACGGTTTCACTGTGCTTGGATTCTTTGGGCAGCTTGAGTGTGAAAGCATGGCTTCCAAGAGCAGCTTTTAAGTCTCTCTCGTGCAGTACATGCTTTTAAAAGTGGCATGTGTAGATGTAGTGTACCACTTTCAGAACTGCAGCTCATCTGCATCTGTCAAATAGACGCATTGAAAGTGGAAGTGCAGCAGGCTTAAAAGCTGTCACAAAATGTCCTACTATTAATAACCAGCAACAGGACTTAACTTGCCTATTGAACTACATGTTGAATCTGATTCATAGTTTCAGAGCCTGGGTGCTCTGAGCTGAGACTGTCCTTGTTTCTTCTGTCAAGTCCCTCCATTAAAGGAAAGCTAGTGGGGTGTTTTTGTTTTTTTAAGCCACTAGAGGGAGTCAATGGACAGCTCAAGTTGTATCACCAGTAGTTGGTTACATAACACCATTGATGCACACATTCCAGTGTGGATTCACATCTGCCTGCAAGGTTGTTGGTGGTGTTGGTTTCTGGGAAGGAGCATGTCCTCGTATTTGCAGATAGCACCTTGGTAGAAAGTTCAATGCTGCGTTGTATAATTGAAATTCTGGAAATCTGTTTTTACATGCTTGACAAGGGCTCCTTAGTGGTGATAAATTGTTTTGCCAATGAAAGTTTAATGCCCTCCCATTTTAAAATACAATCACACTTAATACATATAAATATGAGTGAAGAGCACCCCTCTGTGGATAGACGCTGCACTACTGGAGCAGAGCCAGGCTATTAAGTAGCGTTTCCATTTTCTGTTTATCTATTTAACTTGGAGAGTACCATTGAGATGCAACCGATCTAATCCAAGAGTCCCTAGCAACAGTGAACAGGCAAGCACAGCACAGTTAAAAATAGCAAAGTGCTTCAGTAGTTCATACACTAATCCAAGGTATCTTCCTAAAATGGGTTGAAATCAGATGTTGTAAGTGGGTTGCCACAGCATTGCAGTACAAGTGACTTGCTCAAACTTCATGTTAACGCTCCTGTTTCTCTGTATTTCCTCCAGATCTGTAACTGGTTTATCAATGCACGGCGCCGTCTGCTCCCGGACATGCTCAGACGGGACGGCAAGGACCCAAACCAGTTCACCATCTCGCGGCGGGGGGGCAAGATCACAGAGCCCAGGACGGGAGGTGGAACCAGCTCTCCAGAAACAAGCCCGGCACTCCTAGCTGCACTGCGCCCGTCTGTTATTCAGCCTGCCCCATACCTGGACCTTAATATCCTTGGGAGCACAGCGACGGCCATCTTGAGTGGGGCAAACTTCTCCACCACGCCCGCCATCTTGAGCAGGGCAAACCAGCTGAGCACAGTGACTGTATTGAGCAAGACAGGCTCTTCTGACACAGCAGCCATCTTAGGCAGGGCAGACTCAGTGAGTCCAACCGGAGGACTGTTTAACACACCGCCCCCTACGCCTCCGGAGGTGTGTCTGCAGGACTTCAGTGACTTTCGGTTACTGGTAGAGGTAGCCCTGCAGCGAGCAGCTGAGCTGGATAACCAACGGCAGAGTGGGCCAGGGATGGTCGGTGCCAAGAGTGAAGCGAGCAAGGCAGTGAAGAGTGAGCAGAGTAAGATTAAGTGCATGGGCGGTGTTGACAAGGAGGAGGTCCAAAGTGTTAACGTGCCAGCTATCCAAGGAATTCAAACACTCAGTGGATCGATGGCTGTGGAGAACATTGCCACTAGTGTGCAACATGCCCAGAATGTCCACTTGATAAGTGGCGCGAGGGTTGATGAGAAGAGGCTGAATTCCCAGGAGACTGTTGTTCACGGGGTCTATGAGCCGAGTGTTTGGACTATTTGTGCACAGAGGCCCGTTCACTTGGAAAGCATCCAGAGTGTTCAGAGTTCTGTTACGTGTGCATGGAGCTCCCAGCACGCTCATGCTGTGCGTGAAGCTGTGAACTAGGGCACAGGACCGTCGAAAAACTTGTTGCCAAGCTTGCTGTCTGCTGCTTCCATTACTTCTATATAATGGATGGAAGAAAGGAAAACAATGTCTGCACAGTAGAAATGTTAAATGGAGAAAGTCAGTTGCTGGTACTTAATGTGTTTCACAAGTTGTTTGAAATGCTGTTGGAAATGTGGTATCTTTAAAAAAAAAAAAAAAAAAAAAAAAAAGAGTAGACCAGGCTTGTGTGTTTTCTTTTTTAATCGGTGCAACAGATACTGTGAACTGTTTAGAGGTGCTCTGTGGTTTTACAATACATCGGGGCTTTTAAAGAACTGTTTTTTAGGGTCAGGATTCTTCTTGAGTTTCTTCACCCTGTCTGAAACTCTCATTCCAAAGATTTTCTTTGAGTTACTTTAGGGAGATGGATATCGTTTTGAACTTTTTTTTTTGTGGAAATAGAAATACCAATGCACAGTAGTTTGAGTCGTTCCAATTTAAATTTCTGTAGCTTCAAAGCAAAATTGACAAATTGGGGAGGTATGGAATTTATTTTTTTGGTTCTTAGTCAAATACTGTTACCACCTCCTGTTATGGTGGTGTTATGAAGGTCGGACATACAGTCATTATGAATGATCAGCTATCCAGTGAAAGTTTCTTTTAAATCTATCACTGTAGCTGATATTGCCTGCAGTCTTGCCCATAGCAAAAACTAGTCTCAGAATGGGGTATGCAGAAAAACGCATGGATTTGTGAGTGTTTTCAGGTGTATGTAAAGTAAGCCTGAAAGTTGGCTGCAGTGTCACTAAATTATTTGAAACCCACAGTTAAGGCGTATAAATTCAAAAAGCTTCAAGTTATTCCATAAGTTTACCCTTTCTTGCACCATGTGCTAAATGCATTGCCTTGTATAGTTTGTGTGCATGGGGTGTAACAGCCATTTACTGGATCTGCTTTAGCCAGCCCTATAATAATGAATCTGAGACAGTTCTGTGGTTTTAATGAACCCTGAGACTGATTCCCATGAGTGGGAGTGATGTGTTTACCTAGCCAGTGTGAAGGAGGTGCTCAGTGTTGGAGCAGGTGCATTGTGGGAAAGGAGGCTCCAGTTTTACTCCTGCTTCTGCATATACATCTATCTTGTGATTTATCTGTCTTGTTGCTGGAACAGAGAAGTCGAGAATGCAAAGTTTAAGGGTTGAGTTGTTTTATGTGCACCAGGTATTAAATTGTTTTGGCTTTTCTTTAAGTTCTATGTTTAGTAGCCAGACACAAACTGTGCACCTGCTGTTTAAATGTGTGCTCATTTCTACAATAGATGCCTGCGTGAAAGGGCTGCAGGGCCCATTTCGACTTGACCTCTCCTGTGCATAAGACTGGGTTGTAATATCCTGTTTTCATATGACCTAAAAAAATACTTCTAAAGGGACTCTGCAGTTTTCATTTTTATACGTTACTGGTGATTGTGTCTTTTCTGAATTGGAGGTCACCTTTTCGAACAAGCTGTTGAATAGTGCAATATACTGGGGAGATAGACTTCATTAAATTCCATTTTTGTAGCCTTAAGTATGTGACTTTTTTTTTTTTTTTCATACATGTAACAAATAAAATTGAATTCTTAATTTGTGTGTTATGTTTCTGCTGGTTGTAATCTCCGAATTGAATTTATTGATAAACAGTACTTCAAGAACACAATTTTAATCATAAAGAAATACTTTAGTTATGTAGGAAAACCCATTTATTTGTGTTACTCCACTGAATAATACAAAAGAATAAACTGGATTTTAGAGAGGGGAAAAATACAAAAACCTACAGAGAGGCAGACTGGTCTACTTAATTCTCTCAGAGACAGCTTTGGATCTTTCTTTTGGTTCAGCAAAGGTACTATAAATGATGTAATAAGCCTCTAATTACATTCCATTTAAAGTGGTGGGATACTACACACTAAGGTCATCATTCAGTCCACAACCTGCTGTCTTTTCCATGGGTATTCCATTCTTGTCATGATTCATTTTATATAGTGATCTCCCTTTTTTTTTTTTTTTTAAATATCTATCACAAACCATAATGTTTTAAAAACACCGATTTGGGCTCAAACATTTAAACCGAGGAAAACGGGGACAATTCCAATGGAAATTACTTTCCAGACGCCCTACCCGCCTGCATTTTCTGCTGGACAACACTAAACTAAAGGTCTAATTACAAACGTCACAGAAACTTGACTGCTTCTAAAACAAACAAATTTCTATTGCGTTCGAAGAGACAGGTCAATGAAGAGCAGTGGATGGAGTGTTCCTATTGGCTTGATAAAGTGAGGCAGGGGTGAAGGGAAGTTACTTTTTGGACTAGCCCAAGCTAGTGGAGTGTCAAGAAGGCTGCTATCAGGTGGTGGATGGTGGTTCCTAGGGGGCATTGGCGGCTACATGGCAGAGGCAGGGTTTTCTGTTGGTGGTAGGCGAGGCATGGGGGTTGGTTGAAGAAGGTACAGCGAGGGGGCGCTAGTCGTCCTTGTCCTTCGCGCCGTGCTTGAGGATACGGGTGAACTCTGCATAGTTGAAGTTGCCCTTCTTGTCAATGGGTGCTTCGCGGAACATCTCGTCCACCTCGTCGTCGGTGAAGCGGTCGCCCATGGTGGTCAGGAGCTCCCGTAGGTGGTCCTCATGAAGAACTCCTGAGCACAAAGAAAAAGGAAACGTGCAAACTGCTGACCGATTATACAGAGATACAATATGTAATGTAACATTATTCAGGTTTCATTTGACTTTATGAAGAAAAAATTGTTAATTCAGATGCTAAACTTTTGGCCATAGCTGTACACTAGTATGTATATTAATGACCATTATTATTTATTTTTTTAGTTCAAGACACTGACACTATTAAATGACCCATAGCAGGGAGGACAGTCATTCTGCAAAGTTACTTGGTGCTAAAAGATCTTATTCCAATCTCAAACAATGCAGGTTACTGAATTACTAAATCCAGTCATTGGTCCAGTAGATGCATCCCACAGAGAAAGATATAGCCTGTAAGAACACATTGTTACAGAGGGACGTGACGTGGATTCCATAGACAGATACACAGTGTAGAGACGCGCAGAGCTGCAGTCAGTGTCATACCAGAGCCCTCCTCGTCGAAGCAGGCGAAGGCATTGCGGATAACGTCTTCAGGGTCGGTGCCGTTGAGTCGTTCTCCGAACATTGTCAAGAACATGGTGAAGTTGATGGGGCCCGGGGCCTCACTCATCATCCCCTCCAAATATTCATCCGTCGGGTTCTTACCTGCAAACGCCACAATACAGCAAGTCACAGACCCCTCCCAAACAAGAAAGCAGTGCCAAATCAAGAGCAATAACATAAAAGACACATGTTACACTAAATGAATTGTGACAGCGTCACGGGAACGGTGATGGCTCACCGAGAGAGGCCAGCATGTCGTGCAAGTCCTCCTTGTCGACGAAGCCATCTCGGTTCTGGTCGATCATGTTGAACGCCTCCTTGAACTCCTGGATCTGGGACTGGTCGAACATGGCGAACACGTTGGACGTCGCCCTCTGGGGGCGCTTCTTCGTTGTCTTTCCCTTGGCGCGTTTACTGGACATGATGGCGGCTGGGTGTACCTGGGGGTACAAGGAGCAGGGATTAGTGATTCCATAGAGAAAAACAAGGAGGAGTGGAAAAGCAGAAGCGCAATCCCAAAGCAGGAACTGAGCAGGAAATCCCAGAGAAATCAGTGTATGTGCTGGAGATCTCAAACAGCTGGGGGCAGCCATTACATTTCTCCAGCAATGGGAGTGTGCTGTCATACTAACTCCGAGTTGAACTCTAACAGCCATTCTAGAGCAGTACCAGCAGAACCATGAACTCGAACTGCCATTCTAGAGCAGTACCAGCAGAACCATGAACTCGAACTGCCATTCTAGAGCAGTACCAGCAGAACCATGAACTCGAACTGCCATTCCAGAGCAGTGACCCTTGTTCTCTCTCTCTCGTTCTCTCGCGCCCTCTCTCCGGTACAGCTGCTTCAGATATGTAAGGAAGTCTATGTGGATAAAGATAAAGATTGCTTGTGATGGAGGAGTGTATGATCTATAAGGTCTAGCTAGCCGATGAGCATAGTGTATTTCTTGTTACAAATACAAAGAAAATATATAGTGTAATGTTTTGGCAGTCACTGCTTACTTGGTTCCTTTGATTATTCTAATCTGATTTGTAATAAGATGTACAAGGCTGTTATCTGTCCAGAAAGATCATTTAGAAGTAAAAAGCATACAGACATACACAAAATCATTCTTCTTTTAAGTAATATTTAAAATTAGAACTGTTGCAAAGCAAAGTTTACAGCTTAAAAGGGAAGAAAGTGTCAGCTTGGGTGCAGAACTCAACACTCGCAGCTCTAATGAAACCACAAAGCTCTCTAGCCTGTTCTAGAGTCTATTTTAACTTTACAAAGAATAGTGTCACTCCCAAGCAATTAAAACTCCTTCGCCGACATTCCTGCACATCCCTTTATGTCAAAGCAATTAACTGACACAGGAACATAGCATTTTATTAAAGGAGGCACAGCACAGCTGAGCTGTCCTCTTCACTTTAATTAAAGCAATACACATTCCAGGGCTGGGCTCCAAAAAAAAACGACAGTGTAGGATTTACAAAAGAAAAGTCCAATACCTATTTTAATACATATATTTATAATGGCATGGGAGTGAAACAGTACAGATAAACTTACTGATGATTTGAAAAGTCTGTTTTCTGTGGAATAGACCTACATGAGAGTGCCATTTTTTGTGTGTTAAATATTAAAGTGCTGTCCACCTTAGTAAAAGTATCTCAAAATGTGTTCAATATATATAAAACACCCAAAAAGTTATCGCTCCTTTAACTGTTGTTAACAAAATTATTGAATATTATGGCACAAATCATAACACAAAATATACAAATATAAAAAATGAAATATTATATAAAAGGAAATGGTTATTTTTTAATGTATCCAAAATATGAAGTTGCTTTCTGAGAATTGTTGAAGGGCTGCGGGGTGATGCTGTCATGAAATACGCAGTCTATAAAATAAGTGAAAACTATGAGAGCCTTGCGCAGCTCAAAGGGGGGAATGCTGCATGTTCCCTGTCCTCCCCTGTGAATCACAAATCTAAATGTGGGACCTTTGATGGAAAACAGATGCACTGGAGGAATGAAATGCATAACCCAGATCCTAATAAAGTCAAACGTGTTTCACGAAGCCTTGCTGCACCTTCAGTATGCCCAGTCAACCATTTTCTTCACCGTTAATTACTCCTCTGCTTAACCAACGTAAAAGGCATTGGGGGGTATGTACAGTACAAAGCTAACAGTTTGTTTTCATAGCAGAAAGCAATGAGTCAGGAAGCTGATTATAAGGCCCTTGCACGCAAGTTGTTTTTCTTGCTATGTTTTAAACATTAACGGTTTGCGTTCCTAGTCTATAGAAAACTGTGGAATGCCTCAAATTTTGTCTAAATAAAAATAAATGATGAATTGTATTTGTGTGATGCAGATTGTATCTGTTATAGATTATTAATGAAAAAGAAAAGTAATCGATCGACTGAAAATCCATTAATTTAGTAATTAGCTACAATGTTTCACACGCATTTGATCAACGGAAAACTCATTATTTTAATAATGATCATTAGTAGTTGATCAATTGCTTTTCTTCTTCATTAAGTATTTCTAGTGATTGATGAGTTTTAATCACTAAGCCACACTGCCTACTAGTCACTTCTAACAATGTGGCCAACCAGCATTCAAGCCCTTCAGCTCAAACCACCAGGTCACTCTGCCTCAGCCCCTCAGCTCAAACCACGAGGCCACTCTGCTCAAACCACAAGACCACTCTGCCTCTCAGCCCTCAGCTCAAACCACTAGGCTTTTAAAAAACATTGCTGTTTCTAAATCATGGGTTCCTGTTTGAGAACAGGGCCCACTATCTCAATGTAATTAACAGTGAATACACTGTATCACAGTTCTGCTTTTGTTTTTCAATTGCATTTCCCACTCAAAATGGATTATTTCGTTTTGGCTTATATTCTTCTTCTATGGTTGTGTACTTTGATGGTTCGGCCTGCTGTTACTGCTACCAGCAGAGGTGACTCAGGAAGCAAAACAAATAACTAAGGGTTGCCTTTTTTCAAATATTATATATATATATATATATATATATATATATAATATATATATATATATATATATATATATAGTTATATTATATCTAGGGACCTCCTCTGGTACAAGAAATACTGATACTGTATTTTCACAATGGGTTAATCTGATGAAAATATTCTTAAATATTTAAAAGTAAACTATATGCATTTTTAGAAGATTATATTTCAGCTTTGTATTCAGACCAGTGCATCCATTCTCCTTGTCTAGTCTTGTCCTCGTCTTAAACAAGTATACGATCAGCTGTCATTTCCACAGTGGAGACTGCTTGCCTTAGCAGATAGGAGGGGCAGAGGATGTGATAACTATGCCACACTGCCCCCCAGTACTGTGATCCAGTCCTAAAGCTACACTGCTTTCCAGCTCATGGCACTAACTACTAGAGCCCACAGCCTACCAATGCTCAGCTCCAACCACTAAGCCACTCTGCATCCTATTCCTTAGGTTCCAAGAAGCGCAATGCTGGGATTGGTCTGTTTAGGGATTTGGTCTCATTTGCTGATTTTCCATTTGCCTGACAACAAGGAACGGTACCTGATAGCAACAGCAAATTTCCTGTGGAATTAAAGTGTAATTTTTTTTTGGCAACAGAATAAATAACAATTTAATAAGAGTGCCCAAATGCAAACCTTCACAACTACCAGCTCTGACCAGCTGAAAACCGCTGCAGTCTGTATAATATGGTAAAACCAGCTCGAACCCAGCTCTGGCAGCTTCAGCACTAACCAGTAGGTTTGATACCTCTAGTCTAACCACCAGACTAGCTGCCCTCCAGTTCTAACACAGTACTTCAGACTCACTAAAAGAATACAATACACCAAAGAATGACATCATGGCAGACTCACCTCTGCTTCGGGTGGAGATAGGGAACTCTGTCCTCTTTCCTCTGCAGTTACTTCCAAGTCAGCCAGCTAAAAAGTTTGTTTTGTAGCTCAAGCTAGCCATCCACGCCCCCTTTCTCCCTCACAACCAATGGGCAGCTGGGCCTTGAACAAACAAGACCCGCCCACCCCAGGGATTTACCCATACAAGGCAAAAGAATGTGAAAGTTTGGTCTGGTTGCAACCACAATGGATTTTGGGATATTTGGGAGTTATGCTGAAGTTTCAGGAACTTCAATAAGACGAGCCTTATTTAGAGAAAAGACTGTGCGTGTTTGTGAAAGTCTGCTTCAGGAAGAGGGGGAGAGGGGGCCTGTTTTCCTGGGCTGTATTCTACCAGAGACACGAAGCAGACCAAGTGGTTTACAGGCCTGGGGAGTTCTTAATAAGGCACAGAGCACATCCAAAGTACCTTACGTCTGAGGATCACAAACATTTCTTTGTTGAAACCCATTAATCAAAATCTAAGTGTCCTAATTTAACAGACTTTTTTAAAGTTAGCTTCAAAGATTATAGGGAAGCGTGTAACAGAATTCAGCCCAGATTTTATACATTTGTGTTCTGTATTTTATTTATTTATTTTATTCTTAAAAATTATTTCACCAGGATAACAAAACCCTGCAGATACAGCATGTCATTTGTAAGGGTCCTGCAGAGTTCTCGCAGTCTTCTTCATTCACACAGCGGCAGAACAATGGCTCAAAATAAGTAAAGAAAAAAATCAACCACCATTTTCTATTTCTTCCTAATTGGAAAGACAAAATGTATACAGTAAACTGACAACTGCTTTAGGGTTTACAACTCAAGGAGCTGTACAGATTACAATACAATCTAAAAGATTAACATTCCATCCAACCTCTATACAAGTCAAATTCAAGTAGCCATAGAACATTTCATCTTCATTACTGATTGAGATTCTTATGAGTTTTAAAATTGATGCAGTACAATTCAGATTTATTTCACGTTTTAAAACTTGTATAAACAAGGTTTGTTTGGTGATGTCTTTTCTAATAGGATCAACTCAAATATGTCAAATATATTTAAAAAAAAAGACAGATTGTAGATTACATTGTGTTGTCACTGCTCAGATAGTTCTGTGGGTTCACTTCCAGTCAGAAACTTTAACTGTATGTATGCTTTTAGAAAATTCTAATCAGTGCCAATACGATCCGATCAATAAAACAAAGATTCTAGCCAAGCTGGGGAGACAGACCAAATAGGGCGAGAAAATTCAAGACAGAGATGCTTGGCAACACTTACAGTATGTAGCACTGGGGATAATAACACAGTGTCTATTCCAAAGATAATACTGTGATAATGCCTGCCCTGCTGTAACAGAAAATATGTTCTCCATGTGATCCAAGAGTTCATACGAATAGAGTGGGAGTATATCAAAAACAAATGCCTTTTTTTTTATTTGTCACTTTGATCAAATACGTTGGCAGGATTAATCAAAGATAACATTAATTTATTTAAATGGAAGTTCTATGTGCAAAATACATTTCATCATACAAAACTATAAGATATCAAACATTCTGTACCTGTATTATCACATATGTCAAAACCTTGCTTTATAAAACATTCCAATAAGTTGTTTTAGCCATGCTGTAGAATGAACCAAGAAAATGACCCCAGTCACGGTAAGAGGAACGTACAAACATGTGTGGTAAAACACAATGGAAAATGTGGTAAATTATAGCCACGCATGGCGATAGCCTGTTAAAACACAACCAATCACGATGAAAAGAAGGTGTGTGCAATAGCACAGTGCACCTAAACTGACACATATCGCTGCTGGGTTTGGAAATTAAAACCTCTCAGAGGTAAATCTCCACACTTTATGAGATGGATGTTGCTGCCACTTCATTAAGCTATCTTATAAAAGCCCTTCACTTTATTCAAATAGCTCCATTGACGAGGCGTGTCATTATGGGGTAACGACTAAATATAATGAAACATTTTTGAACACTGACAAATTGGAATATGCATGAAGGGTTTAAAATGCGCATTACAATGTGGAGAATTTGTGCACCGTAAATATTATGATGTTCATACCTTCTCATGATCGAACCTGTACCAAAATCTACAACATGAATTCATTTGCATTCTTTTGCAGTATTTGCTCTTTACCGTTTATGGATTCCTGTTCAAAATTAATTATTTTCAAGAAGCAATCATTTAAAAATAAATTAGGTCTCTCTTGAAGGATGAATTTATTACTGATTTCAGTTGTTTGGGCTTGTCTCTGTGTATCGCAATCTGGCATCCTGTCTGTGTGTGTGTGTGTGTGTGTGTGTGTGTGTGTATATACATGATCTCTAAAGAGTTCACTGCAGTGCTCAGGAACTACAGTTTGAGACACTTTTAACTGAAACTTCCCCACATCTGTTGTTCATATTCAACTGATGCAGTTCACCAGCAAAATCTGCAGCAGGCTGTCAGAAGCCCATCTCTGATAGGATGCATGCAGTGTTAATAACCTAAAAAAAAAAAAAAAAAAAAAATTCCAACTTCCAAAGGATACTACTGTAGTTGACAAGCAGACATTTCTCTAAAAGCCTGTGATGAGCCCCCTCTTGTGGCTGCTAAGAAACAATGCAGAATAACCAACAATACCTTATATACCAGACAAACATTTACAGGGCCACTTTGTGGCCAGCGTTACTTCATTGTTTCATAAAGATATTCACTTCAGTTTACAAAATGGAAATCCAGTAACATACACAAGTTAACTACCGTGTAATCATATACAGCTAGTAAATCCAAATCTTACTAAAAACTGGTCAGATCACTGACACGCTGTGAAACGTGTCAGAAACCATGGTGAACTGTTTGAGACCACGTTTTATTTATTTGATTTGAGCAATCCAATTTTCCATGTCATTGCAATGCACAAAATAATGCATTCTAATTATCAAAATTCATTATGCCAGTTCGGTCAAAAGTGCTCCCTCATAAGGCTTTAAAAAAAAAAAAAAATCTAATAAAAACGTTTTTTTGTTTTGTTTATTGTTTTTTGGGCCATGGTCCATCCAGCGTGGCTTTCTGTGTCAATGCGGGTCTGCGTTTACCATGTGATAATCCTGTGATTGGTCACACAGAGCACTGCAAGGATTTTCTGAATCGTTTTCCAGCTTGTGATTGGCTAATTATTTCATCACTTATTCCTATTTGCTTAGGCATGCTGAAACAGCGGAAGGTAAGTAGTGTCTGTACGCGTAAGCAACAGGAAGCAGTAGTCGAGTAGGTAGGTGACAGCGGTACCGTATTTTTGGTTTGCTTAATGTATTGTTATTATTATCATCATATTGTACTAATAATTCACATGTTATCGTATTGTTTTTAATTTCTGGGAGTGGTGCAAAGTGGTTGACGGAGGGTTAGGGTATTTGCCATTAACCTATACGGCTGCTTAACTTGACAATTGCTGTTGGTTTAGCTAATGCTGCCTTTACTGTATTAGCTGTAATACGGTTAATTCACCACGAAGTCTGTGAGGTGAAGTTAGAAGCGAATCCTTACTTTGAAATAAAAAACGAGACTTCGTACAGGTAAGGCACAGTGTGATTTTTTTTTGTCTGGTCATTGTTGACGATAGTACATGAGTTAAATAATTGCAAACTGGAAATCTGCTATAGTATGTGTAATCTTTGAAGGGAGTCTTCCCATCAAAGTTTAAAAATGGTCTAACATCAGCATGTTTGATGGACAGTTGATTGTTTTATGTTTCGTTAACTTTGCCTCTGTCTCTTAGGACATCAATTTAAGATGTTAATATCTTTTCAAACCCTTTCCACGAGAAACTGCCAAATATTAAACACTTAGAATATGCTAATTACACAGAAGCAAAACAGTAAATTGAAATGAACTTTACCCTTGCTAGCAAGCTGGCAATTTGGTGGTCTTGCTTGCTGTATTAGTGTCAGTCATTAGTTACTGTATGTAAGCATATGGGTGAAGATCCAATAATCTGGGGCCAAATGTAGGAATATTGTTAACCATGAAGGTTGATGAACCTATATCCTGTCCCTGTGCTAAGTCAGCAGTTATTCAGTGAGACAGTACTGTTTCTTTTATAAATACCAGCTTTTGTTCAATTGTTTTTGTTTAGTCAAAGACTGCTTACAATATGCATGCAGTAATTCACGTGTCTGTCCATGGTGGTATGATGAGTAGGGACCAACATGCACTAAACTACTATAGGACCACCTTTTGACTTCTTACAGCTTAAAGACACACACACACACACACACACACACACAGGCATGCTTTGAATCTGGTGGCTGTTGGTCAAGGGGAGGGGGAGGATGATATGCACAATAGCTACCCCTAACGTTTAGACCTGTTAAGAGTATCATCCTATCTATGTGTCACATTCCACAGATGTTTGTAAGATTAATGGTGTTAGTGTAACAACACACCAAAAAATGTGTTAAGTGCCTTATACGCTAAGACTCTAGTATCGCATAAGGACATGTGTATGTGTAGTATCGCATAAGGACAATTATAATGGATCATATCACAAAAACACACAGAAAAGACAGTCAAAAATGTGTTTCTTTGTCCAGCACTATGTTATCAACCTGCAACAATGGGACAAATCAATAGGAAATGTTACCATTTAACTAATTTTGACCTGGTTGTCTGTCTAGAACAAAGCTACAACAATAGCTGCAATAATTAATTTGCAAAGCCTTCTGAATCTACTTTTTTTTTTTTTTTTAACACAATAGTAACATTGCAGAAGTTTTTAAGGGAGCAGTTTTCAGGATCAGATACAGTTTTGTGCAGGTCTACAGTGTGGATGCAGTGGAGGTAAGCGTTAAGTTAATGCAGCTTCCTAGAAAATGTCTGTATTTGCTTTGCTTCTGTCGTTCCATCTCTCTGTGTACAAGCTGACTCCGTTTATTTAGGGTTTTGCTGCTGGTCTCTGAAAGTGCTGCCCACTGCAGATCCTTTAAATTCTGAATCTGTAAAAAAACAAACAAAAAAATCCTGACTGAGCAAACCGTGAACAATTGGTGCATCCCAGCTGTTTTCTAAATAGTTATTTTTTATTTTTATATATCTTCTAGAAATTCTCTTGCACTGCCTGTGTAGTCAGTGTACAGTGCTGGACCTCTCCATTTGGTATTCAGTACTGCACATATAGATCACACTCCCCAGTCCCCTTGTTAATGAGAGACACATGGACTGCACATAGTGTTGGGTTACAGGGCTCTTTAAAACCTGCATTGGACTGCTGTGTAAAAGAGCTGCTGATCCATTTAGAAAGTGCTGGCTTGCAAGCTGTGGAATTGTCATGTGCACTGCTAGAGAAAGTGTGTGTGTGTGCATATGAGAGACAGGCACAAAAAGAGAGTGAGTGAGAACGTACCAGGCCTCTCTCGCAGTACAGCCAGGGCTTTTCGACAGCAAGGCAGACAGAGAGGGGCTGAAGGACAGTAAGGAAAGGGGACAAGGCTTTAGATTTGGGGAGCAGCGAGACTGGATGGGACTGTCGGAGTGAGAGTGACCGAGAGGAGGCAAGGAGGGAGTGAGAGGAAAGTGTGGGGGAAGTGAGAAGTAGGATAAGAAAGATTGAGGGGTTCAGTCAGGGAGAGCTGGAGTTGATGCACACTCTTTACTGAGGGGACTTCAGGAGTCGGGGCCTATTTGCACTGTAGAGTGCTATAGTGGGGGATGCTGGGATCGCTGGTGTGCAATGGATGCTGGGGGGTCCAGAGGACATAGCCTTGCAGGGAGGGGGGCCCTCCATCCTTCAGTCTGGGTAAGCAGAGAAACTAGGGTGTCTAACTCAGCTCATTAAAACTATAAGAGTTATGATTTTTTTTGTAAACATTTTTGACAATGGCACTGGTGACAGTTATGCAATATGTGGGTTTCCTTACAAGGGACTGTGGTGAAGAAAACACGAATGATCACTCCCAATTGAGCCAAACCGTATGGGTGTTTTGTAATATGAACTAGTGTCCACTGTGGGCTGAATTAAGATATCCCCACTTGTTTTACTGGCCCACAGTGGTGAAAAGCACATTCATTAACATACTGGGCTCCCTAGAACCATTCAATTAAAGACGACAGGCATGTATTCTCTCGTTATTCAACAGATAATACTGAGTCATTAACAGATTAACTCACGTTGCTACAGCATTCTTTGAAAACTGGAATTTCTTCTGTTATGAAGTATACTGTACAGTAGATTGTGTGCAGTGGGATTGCATGTGCTTTGAATGTTGGACATTGTAGTCCAAACAGAGGCAATTAATGCATTCTAATTTGTATTTTGAGCACACACAGAGAAATGCTGAAAGCCGTTTTGTATGTGTTTATTATTGAGCTCCCCTGATTGGTGCTATATAATTAGGATTAGAAATATAATATGACTGGCCAGGGACATGTTGTCTAGCAGCTGCAGGAATCAGGAGTTTGTCCTCCAGCTTCACTCGCCCCTTTGCTTTTGGCAGCTCCAGTTTCAACAGGCTGACTCTCAGGAATGGTGAAGGTGATGTAAAATGAAGTATCCAGGGAGCTCACCGTTTTCCTCTTAGTAATCATTAGATTAAAACGTGACAACTTCAGAAGACTACTACTACTGAACAGTGCAGCAATCCTCACAAATCCAACCACCTGCTTCTTTACTTGTTTCGCTTTGAATGGCACGTGATCTTTATCATTGAACCTCACTGGACTGGCAGCACTGCATTTCTGTGGATCGAATAACTGTTTCCTGCCGCACTAGATCAGAAACTTGCAGTGTCAGTGTGCTGAATCGTTGTCCATCAGGCCCTGCTGATTGGTTGTAAACTGTAGATAATTATTAGACCTTGGTCTCTGATAGAGTGAGTAATAGCATTCCTGTAGTGTTTTGTTAGACTGGTTCCAAAGAGTAAAGCCGCTGTGCAGGTAAGTGTAACACACCAGGGCAGCCTGAAAACACCAGGGAATCCATTTCACAGCAAGTATGGGTCTAGGTTCATTTCTGTGGCACTAAGTACAGTTTAAATTGAACATTTTTAAAGGAGTGATTTTTGAAGTTTTAGGTTAAACATTGGTTTGTTAATGTGTTAAAGCAAGGCAAAATTAATTGATCAAATTAATCCATGAAGCAGTTTTTAATAAAACATTTCTTTAAAAAAAAATGTTTGTAGGGCTATAGATTGCATTGTTTCTTTATCTGTTATTTTTATGTGTAGATACAAGTAGATATACTGTACTGTCTTTTCCATTTCAAACAGTTGCTGTCTCTGTCAGTCTGTTTTTTGTTTTTTATTTTCTTTTAGCATTTTCTGTTCTTGCTAATGATACAGCCCTTCTGTATATTTCAATGTTTTATCCACGTTCCCTGGATCATTAATCCACACTGCACCAGTGAAATGACTTTAAGGCAGGTGGTTTCAAGTATTAAAACAAATGAATGTGTTTAGAAATACATTTGAAGCTGTGAGAATTTCATAAGCGTCTAGGGCTGTTCGCTAAGGCTATATCAGATTAGGCTGCTATAATATATAGTTAGTCCAAAAAGTAGTTTTTCAGTGTCATAGTTTCCCAGTTAATGAAATGGTGAATATTATACAACAGCCACTGGACCAGATAATAGTAACTCCTGCAATTTACTGATTTATTTATTTGATCTGTTTTCTCCCTTTCCCTCCATCTCCTGTTTTCCCTCGCTGTCGTATGAGAGCGTGATTGATTTTCCATGTTTCGCCCTTCCTGCAGTCCCAGACGATGAACTATGTGGGGCAGCTAGCGGAGACGGTGTTCGTCACTGTGAAGGAGCTCTATAAGGGTCTGAACCCAGCGACGCTGACCGGGGGCATCGATGTCATCGTGGTGCGGCAGCCCGATGGCTCTCTGCAGTGCTCCCCCTTCCATGTGCGATTCGGCAAGCTGGGTGTGCTGAGGTCCCGCGAGAAAGTGGTGAGTGAGAAACAGTGCAAACACAGTGTTGAGCTCCTGAGAGAAAATGAGACGGACCGCACTCAGGTGCAGGCTAATTTGCTTTATCATCCACAATGTCCTATCAGTTGATTGCATTCATTGATGTTGGTGTCTGTAGCAATGCCATGTCCTCGTAGCCTCTCCGTCCCTATCTCTATCTCTCTCTCAAGCTGTCTTTCTCACCGGCAGGTGGACATAGAGATCAATGGGGAGCAGGTGGAACTTCACATGAAGCTGGGAGATAACGGGGAGGCTTTCTTTGTGGAAGAGAATGAGGATCACAAGGTCTGTAATAACTGATACAGTGATTTGGAATGATTGATTGATAAAAAGGTGTCCTGTTCGGATTACCCTGCTTCTTGGGTATAAACATGCTACCTCTCCCCTCCCCAGGAGCGGGTCCCTGCGCACCTGTGCACCTCACCTATCCCATTGGAGGGTCTGGAGGGGTGTGAGGCGGCAGAGTCGCCCCCGATCACTGGCTCCCGCAGGAAGAAGCGCCGGCGGAAACGCACACGCTCCGAAACCCCCTGGAGAGAGGAGGGAGGGTCCTCTGATGATGAACGGGAGCTCCAAGCGAGTGAGGGGCTGGGGGAGGATGCCGTGCCATTCGTGCCAACCAGGTAAGCGCTTTCATGTTGCAGCCAAGTAAAGACTTGCACACATGGTAGTCATGTAAAGACTGGCACACATGGCTACCAAGTATAAATGCATTTTGAACCTGTGCATTTATGTACTTTTTAATTTTTTTTTTTCTAAACTAAAAATTTGTCCTTGTTTTACAGTTCTTCTGTCTACTATTCATTTGTGGAGGACACCATTGAAGATCTGGGGAGCACACATTCCCATGATATTCACCCCTATTCGGATGGGGAGTGGTCACCTCCAGAAAGGTGAGAGCGTTGCTTAGCACATGATTCCCTCTGGTGTACTTCTAACCTCGGCTTTAGTGGCTGAACATTCAGGCCCAGCTTTGAGCAGCTCAGGCTCTAATAAAAACTGCACAGCTGCACCTTGTAGTTTCAATGCAGGTACAGTAGCAGTAGACAGCACTTTCTAGAGGTATGTGTTTTGTGTTGTTGCAGTGTTTTCATGAGCCGGCCTTCCTCCCCAAAGAGTGATTCCGAGCTGCTGATTAAACCTCCTGAATCGACAGGGCCCCAGATGCAGTGGGCCTGGGGAGGCTTCCCAAAGGTAGGGAACCAAATGTATTGTAACACAGAATCTGTGTAGGTACTTTTAGTCCACTACTACACTTAAGATAGAGTTACTCACAACAACTACACAGAGCAAAGTTACTAGACACTAGAATGTTTTTTTTTTTTTTTTACACAGTACAACTGTGCACTCAAACAAGTAACTACTGCTACTTCTGTTTGTTAAATACATATATTTTTCGATAGAGATATTGATACTATTTTAGATATCCAAAGGGTATAGCTGCAGTTAATTAGTGTTAAGAGTAAAGACTGGACTAAAATAATCTGATTTACTTTTTCTTTCTTCACCCTTCCACACACACACTTTCTTTCCCCTGCTTTCAGGTTAGAACGAGTGAGAGAGCACAAGCAGAGGCTTCACAAAGCTCCCCTACTGTCCAGCCTTCAGGAAGCACCCACTTCCGAGCAATCTATCGCCAGGACTCTATTGAGCTTGACATGCCGGAAGAGTCCTCGTTCCAAAGTGGCAGTGTGACTCTGCTAAGACCAGAACCGCGGGAGCAAGTGGCAGGGCCCAGCACTTTAGATAAAAGGCTAACCAGTGTACAACCAAGCACAATCACAGTCCCAGCTTTAGAACACAGCACAGGAACAGAACTGGAACAAATCCTGCCTGCAACAGAACCCAGTCCAGACACAGTCCATGTACTAACCAGACCTGGAACAGAACCCAGCCCAGACGTAGTCCATGTACTAACTGAACCTGGAACAGAATCCAGCACAGACACCGCCCCAGTGCAAACACAACCAGAACAAAGATTAGGGGTCACACCACTTGCACAAACACAAGCATGGGTTGGAGGGGAAAACTCACTGGAATCAACACAAACACAACTACGGCAAGCCCTCCAGATTGGAGCCGACACTCCTGCAGAACCGGCTCCAGAAACAAGAACCGGACCGTCTCCTCCCCCATCCGACATCAGAATTGAAGTGCTACCCTCCAGTGGGCCTTGCCCCAGGGCTGGAACTGAGACAGTGGATGGGTTGGAGCAGAATCTTGAACATATAGTGCCAGGAACACTTGAGGGTGCTGCTAAAGGGGATGTGGAGGCTGAAGAGGACAAAGGGGTCCCAGAGAGGACAGCAGAGGTCCCTGAAAGCTCTGAAGCCACAGCAAGTGTGAAAGTCAGTTCAGAGGTTGAGGAGAGTACAAAAGCTGAAGCACAGCTGGCTGCTGCAGACATGGCTGTGAAAACCGAACCCCTGGCGAAAAAGAAAAGTATGTAACAAGAGTGCACTGACTTCTATTGGACTGATCACTTAATATTGAGGAGAAACATGCTGTACCATCCCTGTGTAGCAAATTTTACAAAAGTGGTTCAAGTTCTGTAAGGGATAAACGATGACATATTGGAGAGCCTTCCGAGTGACATATCCAGTAAAGGCGCTCTGCCCGGAGTGCAGGATGCGCCCTTTAGCTTGGAGATCGCCAATTCAAATCTAGGCTATGCCACTGCCGACCGTGGCTGGGAGTTCCCAATTGGCCAAGCGCTGCCCGGGTGGGGAGGGTTTAGGTCGGCTGGGGAGTCCTTCGTTCACTGCACACCAGTGACTCCTGTGGCTGGCTGAGCGTCTGCAGGCCTGCCTGTGTGCAATTCATAACTGTGTGGTCCTCCGATGCTGTAGTTCTGTAATGGCTTCACGGCGGGCTTGCAGTGTGAAAAAAAGCAGATTGGCGACAGCAAACCAATGACGTGTGGAATAGAAATAATACTCTGTTTTAAGTGAGCTGTTTCCCACTTAAAACATTTGTAACAGTTGATATTCATCCAAAATATAGGATTTTAAGTACGTGATTTGGAAATCAGTAAAACAAACATACAGGTATGCTAGTCATTTAACAAAAAAAAGAAAAAAATAACCATAACCTTATATTGTAATGTTGGCATGAGTTTTGTAGTGAAAATGAGTGAAGTAGAGAAAGGTGTGGATTATTAAATCCAGTTTGGCAGCACTAAAGTCTTTGTTTGATACAGGTAAACGGAGCCAGCACCTGGGCCCTTCTGACATCTATCTGGATGACCTTACCAACCTTGACCCGGAGGTTGCTGCTCTCTACTTCCCCAAAAGGTAGTTTGCTAACCCAGGGCTCCTTAGCAGTGCCCTGGTCATGTCTGCCCCCGCCCGTTATTTAATTGTGTGCATTACGTGAGTATCCTCAATTGACATGACTAGAATACAAATGTGTATTCCTGCAGTGACGTGGAGACGAGCTCGCGGCCAGAGGCTGAGCCAGGCTCACAGTCTGGTAACCAGTCACCTCAGTCAGTGGGCAGTGGCGCCATGGACAGCGGGACAGACTACTTGTCGGATTCTCCGGGAGACCTGGCTGAAGTCACCATATCCCTGTGCGGCCAGCTGGGGGATGTCAGCCAGATCAGCAAAGGTGGGAAGGGCTGCATAGGTCAAATTCAAACACAAAAAAACAAACTCGCACAGTGAAAAAGTAACTTTGCGAATTGTGTAATTAAACTTTCATAAACAGTGCTCACTATTTTGAAGTGATCTTGCAATAAGCATGTTACTGACATGCCCTGTGTGTTTTAATGTTGCTTTAATTCTTTTTCACTTTCAGAGAAATTCATGGAGCACGTGATCAGCTTCCAGGCCTTTGCCTCCAATCCAGGAATCATTGAGGACCCCAATCTAGTGATCTGCATCAATTCCAAGTGAGCATGCTTTTTGTATTTGGAGCACCAGTTTGCAGTGTTTGCATCCAGCTGGAGACCTTGATTTTCAAATTCCATTGCATTTGAGGGCTCTTTCTAGACAGAACCTTCACCAAACCACCAGACACTGTAGATGGAACTAGATAACTAACGTTTTTTATTTACAAGCTGGCTGGTACATGTTTTTTTTTTTTTAGGTATTACAACTGGGCTGTTGCTGCTCCCATCATCCTTTCAATGCAAGCATTCCAAAAGAATTTACCAAAGGTACTCTGTCAGAATATATGTCTATATATAGATAGATAGATTTCCAAATGGAAGTACTAAAATGCATAAAGCATCACTGTCTAAGTAAGCAAAGAATTTGCGTAAAGAATTTCCAAATATATTTTTAGAAATTTTTCATTCAAGCAGTTTGCAATTGGTCAGGGTTTTTTTTTTTTTTTTTTTATTACTACATGTCACTTTACTTTCATTTGTTTAGTTTTCATGATTTTAAATTAAATCACAAGAAATTGTTGGAACGTTTTTGAAGTAGCAATTTGCAGTGTGTTCTGTCCCACAGTGACAATGCCTCTCTCTGTGTTCAGAGCTCTGTGGAGCAGCTGATGAAGGACAAAATGCCAAAGAAATCCGGGAGGTGGTGGTTCTCATGGAGACGTAGAAATCTTGAAACTAAAGAGGTGCAGTATCGCTAACTACAAGACAAGCGCTTGGCATTGCAAGCACACAGAGTGGCAAAGAAGTAGTTTAATATCTACATATCTATTAGTAATGACAACTTTTACCAACCTTTGATCAAATATAATGCTTGTAAAGCAATTTGCATTCTGCTGTCATGTAAACCGAATGTCTTGAGTATCACTGTACAATACACCTAGAGATGTAGATGGAGAGGCAGATGCGAGACCAAATTAAGGAACGGATTTCCTTTTCAGGCTAAAACAAGTGAAGAAAAATCAGAGGGGCAGAACAAGACAGAGGCACCTGATCACGTCCCCTCCACTTCAACGTGAGCTTCATTCATTATTTTTATACCTTCGTTTGTTTTGGGTTTCTTTCATGCTTTTTATTTTTTTTTTATTGCTCTGAATCTGTGTTCCTTTGACTGATTTTACAGCATGAATATGCTCTTGCCGTTCTAAAATAAATCTAGATAAATCAATCCTCTGTATTAGCCATTTTTTAAGCTACTTTAATTATTTTCGGAGAAAAGTTTAACTTGGCTTCTTTCATTTCCTCTAGGCACACAGGCAGTAATACTACAAGTGATGACGACTCGCAGACAGAGAGTCTCTCTACAGAACAGTGCCTTAACCAGATGTACCGCAAGTCTCTCCGCCTCACCTCCGAGCAGATAGTAAGTACATGTGATCCTGCAGGCACTCCTGGAGTGCTGAGATGAGTACTCATTGATGAGGGGCAGGGTGACAGTGAGTTTCCAGTGTACCCTCTGCACAGTGTGCAGTGAGGTGGGCTGATCACTAGCTCTTTAATCTCAATGTTTAGGAACGGCTCAACCTGCGGGAGGGGGCCAATGAGATTGTGTTCAGCGTGACAACACAGTACCAAGGGACCTGCCGCTGCGAGGCCGCCATCTACCTGTGGAACTGGGACGACAGGATCGTCATTTCAGACATCGATGGCACCATCACCAAGTGAGCCATTTGGAAAATGACATTTGTGTCTTGAGCAATGCACTGCAGGCCTTGCATGATGGACAAAGGGGAAAAAAACAAAAAGCACACAACATAATCCGAAGGTGTTTAAATCACAGATGCTTTGGAATAATCAATGGCTGATCTTAAACACATCCTGCATGCATGTGGTGTTATTCATACCATGTTGCTCACATGGTTGGCAAGCATTGTAGAAATATCAGTGATTCAGAAGTCATTCATTAATTCATTATTGCTACTAATGTGTTTCAATAGCACTGTGTATGAAGTGCACTTATCTCTTTTTCAGATCTGATGCACTGGGACACATCCTGCCTCAACTGGGGAAAGACTGGACTCACCAAGGGATTGCAAAACTGTACCACAAAATACACCAGTCAGTGTCTTACTCTATCATATCATTACCATCCTTACCAATCCATATCATGTCCAAACTAGTCTTCTTTGCCCCCCAAAACTGTTGGCAGTTGTATTTGTAGCTAGTCTGTCACTGTGTTTAACCTATTGAGGTTTCTTGGACAGCAGTTTTAGCTTCTCATGTTTTCAGAAATGGCTACAAGTTCCTGTACTGCTCTGCGCGAGCGATTGGGATGGCTGACATCACCAAGGGGTACCTGCAGTGGGTCAACGACAGGGGGACAGTTCTCCCTAAAGGCCCGGTGCTACTCGCACCAAGCAGCCTCTTCTCAGCCCTGCACAGGTATTTACGCATCCTGTGTGTTTGTTATTCTGACACATCTTGCTTCATATACTTGTTCTTGCACATATCCATACGCTCCATTTTTACGCTCCATTATCCCAGATGTGCCGCTCCCATGTGTGTCTCTCTGTGTTTGCTAGGGAGGTGATTGAGAAGAAACCCGAGGTGTTTAAGATTGCCTGTCTGACTGACATCAGAAACCTCTTCAGCCCAATGCGGCAGCCCTTCTATGCTGCCTTTGGAAACAGAGTTAACGTAAGGAGAAATTCTATTGTTATCTGGGGGTCAGTAAACCTTTCTGGATTTACTCTGTTTCACACTGTCTCTTTTAATTAGTATGAGAGATTTGGGGTTTTATGGAAACAGCATTCAAGTAGCATGTTTTGTATCCTTGCAGGATGTTTACGCCTACAAACAAGTAGGAGTGCCAGAGTACCGAATCTTCACAGTCAACCCCAAAGGAGAACTCATCCAAGAAAAAACCAAGGGCAACAAATCTTCGTAAGGACCCTCCTCCTCCTAATAATAATAATAATAATAATAATAATAATAATAATAGTAGTCGTTCGGTTTGTATTTCAGGTAGATCTCAGACTGTCAACAGTGCAATGTGTAAAACTGTTAATGTGCCAGAGTTTTCTTTTGACTAGGAGATCAATGATGCTTATTCTGAAATGTTTTGATTTACGTTGCTGAACTGAAACACTTTAAACCTTTTGGGTCAATTGCAACGAGCTTGCAGAGTTAGTACGGAGCTGCGAACTAACTTGATACCAATTGCAACGAAAAAAGAAGCAGAACAAAATTGGGGACTAGCTGATCTCCAGCTTTAGTATGATACTAAGGACTGTGGTTTGTTTTGGTGCGCTTCCAAACAGGAACTGAAGAGGTCCGGGGTTCAAAATCTGAGCTATTGTTACAAATTTTAAAAGTGTGGTTTTTCGTAAAGGTTTTTTTTTTTTTTTTTAAATCAAAATGAGAAATCGTAATTAATCCTTTCAACTGTAATTGTAATATTTTGCTGTTAGATCATTTTTTCGCTGTGGAAGCGATTTGATCAGTGTGGGGGTATCGTTTTCCATATTGTTATAATGTCACGAAACTCATTCCAGCGCTACACGAATATATTGCAATGACATCCCTTATATATAAAAAATATATATACAAGTAAATATGTCTTTATGTAAAATACAGGTACGTGGATTTGTGATTATGAATTGTTCAATTACAAAAGTTGTCAATACATTTTGGGATTTTTCACATTTGTTCCACTTAGTACGGGACTATAAATCGTTAGTTTATAGAAAGGGTTAGACTAGCTTAGTCTTGTACTTCGTATCCTCTAGAGGGTAGCAGCAGTTATGTTTGGGTTCTTTGCAATTGCAAAGAATTAGACAGTATATGTTTGAGTCATGCTAAATTCACATGAATTTTATGTGAGTTTGATGGGATTGACTAGGCAACGCATTTGAATAACAAATACTTTGGTGTTTCTAGCCCTGAAGATAATGTAACCCTTCCATGCATGAAATTGATAGTAGCTGAAAAAAGTCATTTTGGAAACATAGTAAATATTTGCATCTGAGGCTGTCATGCATTTGTGTCTCCCATATGTCCCCATGTAATGAAGAGTTTTTATCTGTCCCCACATGCATGAAAGGGTTAAAAATAAGAATGCATTGAAATTCAAATCTATATTTGTTTGAAAGTGTAACCCATTTGAGACAAAAGGTTTTGCCGTGTACAGTACATTGCACAATTAAATCGTCAATTTGAAATGCATAATGTATTCAAATTAATAAAACCAAAACCATTTCCTTCCACTCACTGTGCAGTTTCTTGTTTCAGGTACCTTCGTCTGAGCGAGCTGGTCGAGCATGTCTTCCCTCTGCTCACACAGGGTCGCAGTTCATCGTTTGACTGCCCAGAGTTCAGCCACTTCTCTTTTTGGAGAGATCCTGTCCTCCCCCTGGATCTGGGGGAGCTGCAGTAACCTCCTGCCTGCCTGTCCACACCTGGAATCAATCCTTTAATTTCACTAACTTTCAATTTTGAAGAAAGACCAAAGATCGCAAATACAGAAAGCAGGGTTTTCCTGGTTTCAGGAAAAAATAAACACTGAACAGACTCTTCCAGTACATGATAGAAAAGCCTTCACCTGACTAGCACTTTCAATTCAATGCATAGTCTGTTTTTTTTTTTGTTTTTTTTTAAGAAACATCCAATACCTTATATAAATCATTTCAAAATGTACATTGTGGACTGATGCAGCTGTGGGCAAAAGTCAACCAGTTATCTATTGAAATTCTGTATAGTTGATTACCATCAGCAATGGACTTCTGTTTCTGAGGGGTTATCATCTGTATGGATTGTAAGGCAGGGTTTTTCAGCTGGAAACTGTTTAGAAAATAAAAATAAATAAATAAAAAAAAAAGGCCATCGTTGTAAAACAACATTTTAAGTTTTAATTTTGATTAGTTTCCATTTAGTTTTGGTCCTGTAAGCTATTAGTTACAGCTGAATGTGATGCACTGCAACAACTGCTGGGTGACAGAATTCTAGCCAAAAGCAGCGAGGAACGAATACCAACCTTTTATTGAAATGAATAATAGAAACTGATAATTTAACATGATTTTATTGAATGTTTATGTTGTGCATATTCTCCATCTTAATTTGTTTCATGTACTTGACAGTGTATTGTGAATATGTAAGACTGGAGTTATCAAACACTACTTTTGAAAGAAAGAGCTTGTCCTGTTGAGTTGTTTGGTTTAGTTAACAGGAGTGATCAGGGATAGTAATCAAACCAAGTATTCTTGCTATGAAGGATAACATATATGATACGTGCAAAGTAAGGTTTTGGTGTAAGAACAAGTGTTAAATGAATAAAAAAACATCTCAGTATGGCATGATTTTGTTTATTTTTTTGCGGTAGGGATTTTGCAAGAGTCCCAGGCTTCTCCCCCTCTTTGTGGTTTTAGTTTTTTGCATGATCTGGACAACCCCTTGATCAGGGCTCTAGGGAACAAGGAACAAAATGCACTTTTTTTTTTTTTTTTTTTTTACTGGATCTTAGTCCATAATAAAATAACATGATTTCACCAACTAAAGAGAATAACATCTGAGGATAAGAGTAGTTTTTATTTTCGCATTTAATGTCATTTCAGTGTACTTCCTCTGTGTTCATCATAAGTAGTTGACTAGAATCCATTGCAATAGATTTGAATAGAAGAAAAAATAAAAGCACCAAGGTGAGTTTGCATGTTTCCCTCTGCCTATCGCAGATAAGCATGCTGTTTTTGTAACAGTTTTCCTTTGCAGTGAAATAGTTCTAAAAACCCTGCTAATGCATTAAAACATACAAAAGATAAAAACTACAATGATACAATACAGGGGACAGCAGGGGGCTGGGGCCTCGCGTCTAGCCTCTCCCACTCCCTTCTATTTCATAATGA